>NC_056745.1:718054441-718081941 GCF_019279795.1 Protopterus annectens
ATAATATTAAAAGAATTCTTGCCTTGATAGATTATGTTGATTTAAGTAAAAGAGACATGACACTGGTGAGTCTAGACATCAATAGCACCTTTGATTCAATAGATTGGAATTATTTACTGGTGGTACTAGAAGAATATAGTTTTTCACAACAATTCACATTCTTAATTAAAACACTATATGAAAATTCTCTGGCTTATGTTAAGATTGGGTCATGTCTCTCTACTTCTATAACTATTAAAAAGGAACTAAGCAAGGATGCCACCTTTCACCTTTACTGTTTGCATTAGCAATTGAGCCTTTTGTTAACTATGTTAGAATGAACACAGATATTAAAGGCATAGTAACTGGAAATAACTTAGAAATGAAAATACAATTATTTGCTGATGACATCCTGTTGACAATATCTGATAAAGATAAATCATTAACTGGATTATTCCAAACAATGAACTTCTTTCATACTATTTCTGGTCATATATTTAATGAAATCAAAACTAACATTTTATTAATTAACTCAAATAAAAGGGAATTAAAGAATGATTTTAAGTACTTTGTGCCGATAATAAAATTAAATACCTAGGAATCCTACTAACTAGCAACACTAGAGAAACAATAAATATTAACTATATTCATATACTAAGTCAAATAAAATCATTAATGCAGAAATTGAATAAAATGTTTTATACAATGGAAGATAGGGTGTATATAATTAAATCAATCATTTTCCCAAAATTATTATATTATGTACAATTCTTTTCCATCCCTCCTACTAAGAAAATTATACAGCAATACAATAAAATGATACTGAACTTCCTTTGGTTTAACAATAAGCCTAGAATCATGCTTAACAACTGTTTAAAAGGTTGGGAGAAGGGTGGAATTAATCTACCAGATATAGAGATTTATTCATTAGCATCTATTACTAAAACAGTTACTTTATGGCTGAACTCAACCTATGCAGCCAAATGGAAATTAATGATAATACATATAAATTCATGAATTAGTTACTTAGCCCATAAACAATATAATATAAATCCAATACAATTATTTTACAATGTGATAAGAAAAAACATATTTAATAAAAGTGTAAAAACAAAGTATATAATTGTTACTGAAACAGTAATACTGTTTAGAAAATATATAAACATGAACCCAGATATAAATACATGTTTTTTTATATTACATCCTATAGCTTGTACAAAAGAATGTATAACTACCATTGATTTAAATGTAATTAAAGAGATTAAAGAAAAAAAAGTGGTTTATTGGTATCAAATACTCAATGACAATACATTAATCACACTAGATCAAATCAAAAGGAAATTTGAGTTAGATGATAAATTGTGGCTACCAATACAACAAATAAGACAGTACATCACAAATAAGCTGGAATTGATGACAAAAACTTTTAAAAATAATATTCCTAAGTTCCATACCTCTCAACCTGGAAACATCAAAAATCTGGACAAGGCCCATGAAAAATAGGTACAAATCTGTACGCTGATTAACATATAATTTGCATACATAATTACGTAACCACGCCCACTCCGATGGAATTGTGGGATACCAAATTTCAAACACAAACTGAAGAACAAACAACCAAAATATAGCACCAGAGTCCTCCTGCAGCCATTCCAATATCCCATTACCTGGCTATTCCGCCCCATTTACCATAAACACTAATGCATGCATTCTGCTTTACTTCTACAATGATTTGGATTTTATTTTTAAATTTTACAGCACAACAATGCAGAGATACTAATAGACATCTGGTAAACAAAGATATACTGTCTCACAATGAAAATAGGCTTGGCATTAAAACTTCTCTGCCCTTGAAACTCACATTCACTGAAACAGCATTGAAACCCAAAACAGGTCAAGGTAGGCAGTATGCACCTTCTTACCCTCATCTATGGCTTTGGTGACCGTCTCAAAGAGGTCGACCAAATTTAACAGGCATGACCTCCCTTGCCAAAACCAAACTGTGTGAGATCAAGTGTTTGGAGGTTGCCAATGTCCATGTTAATGAGGTCCATGATAATCTTCTCCATGACCTTGCAGATCAGGCTAGTTAGGCTGATGAGTCTATAATTTCCTGGATCAGTGGATGCTCCACCTTTGTGTAAAGGGAAGACAGTAGCTATCCTCCACTCAGGTGGGATGACACCAGTACTCAGGCTTTGGTTGAATAGGGTGCCTAATGCTGCTGTAAGTTCCTACCTGAGTTTATGTAGGTCACAGCCTGGGATGTTATCGGGTCCCATGGAGGCTTTATGTTTTGCCTTTGAGAGGGCAGTGATGACTTGCTCCCTAGAGATAAGGGGAGGGGGGGCAGGTACTGAGGATGTCCTGTTTTAATGATGGGGCAGCTCAGAGGAGTGAAGTTTTCACTGAACCTGTCTGCCAGCAGGTTGGTTATATCTACAGGGTTATGTAAGTGGTGTCCTTGACCACCAGTTCTGAGCAAATCTGGGTGCTCCCCTTGAGATTGCGGACATATGTAAAGAAAGCCTTATGATTATCTTTAGTGAATGTGGCCAGTTTGGACTTGAAGTTTGCTTTGGAGGATTTCACTAGTGCTATTATTTGCTTGTTTAGGCTAAGGAGAGATTGTTTACAATTAGACACCTGCTCCTTCTTGGTCCTAGACAGCAATTTTTTCCTTTTATTATAGAGTTTATTTATTGCAGATGTCCACCAGACAAGTTTCCTCTTCCTTGATGAGGAGTATTTTGTCCTATCTGGCATTCCTGATTCCATGCAGCTATATAAATGCTGATATAGTACTTTGGTGTAAGTTTGGACATATTTGCTAGTTTCTGTGGAGGGGGAGGTGGCTGTGAATCTGTTTATACCTTCCCTCAGGGGGTTCCAATCAGCTTTAGAGAAGTTTTTTTATTTGACCCTAGCTGGGGGGGGGGGGGTGACTTTGAAAGTGACTGCTTTGTGGTCGGATCTTACCAAGGATGATGACACTGTAGGGATGCTGCAGTGGTTACTCATGTTGGTTAATACCAAGTCCAACCAATTGATCCAAGGCATTTGCATTGATGAAATCAAGGAATCTCTGGGCATTTCTGTTTTGGCATCAGTATTTCTTCCAATCTGTGGTTGGATAGTTAAAGTTACCCAGGATCAGGGTAAAGGTTGAATCTTGATAGATTTGAAGAGGCCCAGATAGGTGGAGTGGGCACCTTGAGTCTGAGTTGGAGGCCTGTAGCAAGCTATGATTTGAGTAGAGATCTTGTCAGTTGTTAACTGCACTTGGAGTATTTCCTGAGCATCCTACTGCTTTACCAGCCTAGAGGTGTGTATGTCTTTTATATATATTGCAACCCCATCTCCTTTTGTATTGCTGCCCATGGCCTGGGGTCTGAATGAATGATAGGATGAGTAACCTTGTATGACTGACATGCTCTCTGCAGGTTTGATTCAGGTTTCTGTGACTGCACAAATGTCAGCTTCTTCCAGGGTTAAGAATGCTTGCAATGAGTGCAGTTTCATGTTGAGACTCCTAGCATGTAGCAGGAAGACCTTTAATATACATTTTTATGAAATTTTCATGTTGGTAGTTTTGACCTCATATCATTGCCTAAAAAAGGCACTATGGGGGAGGCAAGAGCCTTTGCCAGGAGCCTGACTCCCAAGGGGGACAGGTGCAGGCCATCTCTGGCAAAGCATTGTGGCTTGTCAATCATGTCATCCCAGACTGTCAGGTACTGGATCCCCTTTGAATGATACCAGAAACTAAGACAGTTGTTAAAATCAATCGTTTTCTGTTTGTATTGAGGCATCATTCTGGGTAACAGTAGAATGCTGCTTAAGGCTAGGGACATACCTGCTTGGGACACATACTCAGCGAGCTCAATCATGTCTCTCTTCATATAGTCCAGGGAGGTATGTCTCAAGTCATTCACTCCAACATGGACTATGTACCTGTTGAGAGATTTGAGTGCATTGGTGATATGGCGGATTCTGGCATCTGACAAACAACTAACCGTGACTTTCTCTTTATCCAGCCTGGTGAGGGGCACATCTGTGTGTCTCACAATGGAGTCTATGACTAATATGTTGGATTTATGTTTAGGCCTTAGTGGCTGTGAGACACAGGTGTGTGGATTATGTGTGGTGTGTGGTGTGGTGGATAGTGGAGTTTGCATGCATTTATGCCTCGGTTTCTTTTGTTTGGGTATGCTTTTGCTGAGGACCTCCAGATATGTGGGAGTGTGTTGTGTAGGTGTGGTTGGCGTTTGCAGTGTGGTGTTCATGTTGCCAACCTTATCAGTGCCAGATATACTGGTTTGTGGGGGTGAGAGCAATGACACTAGGAGCTTGATGTAATTGCATCTCTCACAAATTGTGTTCCTAGGTGCCAGTAGTAGAGGGTTGTCCATGTACATCAGGCAGTTGCTACACTGTCTCAGGTTGCCTATATCGACCAGACTGGCAGGAGAAAATGTAGGAAATTGTCCATCCATATTTGTCAGAAACTGAAAGAGCTAAGAGGGTAAAGGGAGGAAGGTCTACGAGTAGTATTACTAGATGATAACACAAGTGCTACTAAGGGAAAACTTGTAGCTGGAATACCTCAAAAAGGGTTTAAAACCATGCAGCTGGAGCTGTGGATGCTGCAGACCTGTATTTAGACTATGCTACTCAATTTTAAGGTTAAGAACTCATAAGAAGAAACTCACAATGAAGGACAGATTGATCACTTATAGTCAAAAGAATAGCAGTTGCAGTATGAAAAAATACAGTTAAACAGAAACAAAATGCAGTACAATACAGTTAAACAGTAATGAATTGCAGTAGGTAGCAATGAAATATAGTTAATCAGTAGATTGCTTTGAAACAATAGCTCACAAATCCCAACAGTAACAGACAGCACTAATAAAGCACCGATTCAGTAGAATATGGTTATCACTTTTGTTAGGCTAACAACAAGCAGTAATAAATATGGCAAACAGCAAAATGAAGCAGAAAGAGGTACAGTTTTTTTTTTTTGTTTTTTTAGTAGAAAGTGAAGAGACAGAAGATAATGAGATAATTCAAGGTTCAGAAGCTAAGGGGTGGGCCTTCGCTGAGTTCTCAATATAAACAGTAGAATGAGGTGATGTAATGTGACTGGGGGGAGTGTCCAGTATCAACTTTATACCAAAGGCAGGCAACTGAAAGCCACCAAGATTTAAGATGATCACAACAACTGGGTGAGTGGGTGGGTGGGGCAAAAAAACAGTTGCACAGATTACACAGATATGTAGTAAAACATAAGTGCAGAAAACAATTGAAAATAAACACTTCTCTTTTTCCAATATCACAGCAGGGCAAAAGGCCAATCTCTCTGCATCCTTGAAGAGCTTGAGCAAACAAGTATAACTGGTTTAAAACACTGGCTATTAAAGGCAGAGTAGCAGAAACCAGCCCAATTATCCAATCAAAAATAACAGTGTTACAGGAATGCCTTTACCTAGATTAAACCAGACTGATTACTTTCTGCCACAAAGAAAAACAGCGAGGCTCTCTAGACAAGATGCTGCTGGGATATTACCTGAAGAAGGAAGAGTGAAGAGTAAAGTGAAAAAGAGGAGTTGGACCCCATAAACAGTGAGGCAACTGGATGAATTCATGCATCTTAAGGAGGGGAAAGGAATAAGGCAGAAACACCCAGAAAGGTGGTGTTAAGAGCTGAGAAGAGGAATCTGAGGATCCAAGGAGACTATAGTCACTGCTAGGCCAAGCACAGACATTAAAAGATTGGGGATCACACAACAAAACATATATCTTGGTACTACAGCAGAGAAACAGAAGAATGCATAGTTCTGAGGCCTCAAGGGAAGATGGTGATGTCATCATGTTTGGGAATTCAATTCCATAGTTTTTAGGAATCACAGAACAAAACTCATATCTATGTACCATAGCATACGAATAGGAGATACCATAGCTATGAAGACTCAATGGAAGGTGGTGATGTCATCATATTTGGGAATTCAATTCCATATTTTTTAGTAATCACAACAAAACTCATATCTGTGTGCCAAGGCATAGGAATAGGAAACGCCATAGCTATGAAAACTCATAGGAAGAAGGTGATGTCATCTTTGTTTGGGGACTCAGTCTCATAGTGCTTAAGGATTGCACAACAAAACTCATACTTATGTGCTGCAGCATAGGAAGTGGAGAATTCATATCTATAAGGACTCAAGCAAAGGTGGTGATGTCATCATACTTGTGGAGTCCATCCCAAAGATATTTTGGTCAAGATGAAGAGTACCATTTGCTAAGTAAGTTAGGTAAAGTCTATGCCAGGGCTATCAGAAGATGACGACCTTAAACACCATAACCTGGGCACCCTGGCCTTCAACCTAGTCTAAAGGAAAGGGGAATAATATCCATGGATATAAACAGACTATTTGCACCAGCATCAAGCAAAGAAAATGCTAGTGACATAGTAGCATTCTTGGGCATTCTATCTTTTTTATCTGCAATGGGCAATGTAAGGGTTGAATCACCATGGAAAGAAAGAAGGTTACAGAGCTCCAAAGGCATATCAAGGATGGAAGATGATATAGAAATATGGGGAGAAGTATGAGAGAGAAGCATGGCTGACAATACTATGAAAAGATTAATAGAAAAGGTTTGGTGGGCGTGTAGGAAGACAGCTGCAATGTTCTGATGGTCTGCATAATTCTGCTGGGTTCTGTTGGGTTGCTGTCAGCTCTTCTCAGAAAACTCTTTAAGCAATCCTTCAGCTGTATAGAGGTGCTACAGACATAAATTTTCTACAGTGATTCCATTCCACAAAGAGGGAATAAGAACAGATGCAAGAAACTACAGACCTGTTAGTCTCTTTTTTGCTACAGCTAAAGCCATAAAAAAATATGAAGGCCTTGATAGACTTTTTGGAGGCCAACAGCCTCCAGGCTTAACATCAGCATTGATTCATAGCCAACAGATTCTGAAAATGATAGCTTATCAATTCCATGACTCAAAGACACTGAACGTGGCAAGGTGTGACATAAATAATGTAGTGTTCAGTTTAAGCAAAGCCTTTGGCTCTCTTTTCCACAAATAGCTTAGCAAATGTCAAAGTATGGACGCAGGGGAGAAGGGATTCTAGTGGACTGAGGAATGGCGAAAGTGAAGGAAAAAAATTATGGTAGTGATTGGAGAGGTCACTGTCAGAAGACATGCATTGTTAGCATAGTCTTACACAGGTCAGTCATATGACTAGCATTGTTTGACATATTTATGACAGGTATCAACAAAACTATTGTGAGCAGTCAGTATATATGCAAATGACACTAGAAATGGGGAAACATCATTTATGTGGGAAGGGGGAAAACTCCCTGACATATACATCAGTAGGTTATTTGAGTGGCAGATACATAACAGCTGCGATTCAGTGCTTCAAAGTGCAAGGTCTTACAGCTAAAGAACAATATCCCTAAAGGGGTATTTACAGACTACACAACATAAAGCAAGAGAAAGATCCTTGAGTTCTACAGAAAAGAGCCATCAGCACAGAATAAGAAGGCTGGGGTGAAAGTGAACAGCATGCTGTGAGGCATTCAAGGAGGTCACTGAGTGGAGTATTATTCTTCCTAATGTACATGTCACTGGATAAGACACAGCTGGAATAATGTATACAGTTGTATTCCTCTTTCAGGGAAAGAACTAGTCAAGAAGATGAAAAAGAAACAATGGAGAGTGCATACCAATCAGGAGTGCAGAACTTGGTTTGTTCACCCTATAGGACAGAAGAGGCTATGATATGGTTATATAAGTAAGAAGAAATTTTATGGAAATTGTACTGAAGAAGGAGGGGAGAAGGGGCGCAGGTACCAAAATGAGGGCACCCACTCCAATTCAAGTATAAGAAACACTTTCTTCATAGGAAAAAGTGCTGGATGAAATGAACATACTGTTAGATGTGATTGTGAACTTTAAGTGTAATGGAGCTTTCAAGAAAGTGTTGGACGGATCACTGAAAGGAGATAGAGCTGCATAGTGACAAAATGGTGCTAGATGCATAAATACCATGCATTCATAATGGAATGGAATGGAATAGAAATGCAGACTTTGGTAGCCGGAAGGCCACTGGGGTATATATGCTTGAGTACCAGAAAAGCAGCTGTGCTTCTTAGGAAAAGAAACAATGAACTGATGGTGCACAAGCAACCCCCAGTGACTTACAAAGGGTAGATATTGCTATCTGGCCAACCTAGACTTCAAAAAAGCAATTGGTATAGATGACATTTCAAATAAAGATTTTAAGGGGCTATTAAATGAATTGGAAGGTGCTTTGGATTTATTGTTCAAAATATATTTTGGTAAAGTAGTTTATCCAGAAGACTGGAGGAAAATAATTGTTAAGAAAATGCATAAAAATATCTAAAAGCAGGAGGTGACTCAGGTTAAGAATGAGGTTAACTGCACAGCAATAATTCTTTATATGTCTATAGAAAAAAAGATTGAAATGGAGCAATATAAAATGTGATATTGGGCTGAGGGAATAAAAGACAGAGAGTCTCAAAGTACATGTTAAATTATTTACTGAAGAAATAATCAGCAAGCAAAGCAGAGTAGTATGTCTGGAACTGAATTCATCCTCAAATCTTGGTGAGTACCTTCATGTGGTGGGACCTGATTTTGTAAAATCTTACCACTGCAACACTAATATATAGATTGTATTTTATATAGCATATATCATGGACAGAAGTAGGTTAAAAAATAAAAAGACAGCTGCTACATAAGTCCCAAGATAAAAAAAAGTGCCCAATTATGGTATGCACATTAGTGCCAGGGCAGGAAAAAATGACAGCATAAAATCCTCAAGACATGAAGACATCCCTACAATGGGGTTAACCAGGTTCAGGGGAAGATGGACCCCCTGGTGTATAAGGAAGCAGTAAAAGATCCATAAAGATGATAGTGTGGACTATTCAGGATAAGAAAGAAATTATGTATTGTTACTATTATGCAAGAAGCCCAGAATATCTGGATAGAAAATATTCAAAAAGATTAAGAGAGGAATTAAAGGAAAGAAAAATAATTGCATAAAAAACTGTCAAAAGTTTCAAATGCAAATTTTTGTTAATATAACAGATTCATGAAAAAATATAATATAGAACAAGAAACACTGGGCCATTGGGAAAAAGAAGAGACACAGGAAGTGATATAAATATAAACAATGAAACCTAGAGATTTTTGAAAGGTATAAAAAAGAAACATGAACATGGGATAGAAAGAGAGATTTGATATGGTGTATTATTTATGCAAAAGAGAAAGCCAAATTAATCAATACAAAAAAAAGCAGCTTCAGCGATATTTGAAGAGAAATACAGGCAAAGGCTTCCAGATATGGAACGTTTCACAACACAAAAAATAAGATCACAAAGAGGAGCATAGAACAGAATATTGGTAAAGTAGAAGTTAAACAAATAAAAGCTGAATGCATTGAATGTCTGCAAAGTGAAGGATTTAGTGTACAAAGTCTAACATAGGTTATGTCACTACATGATGGAACAGTGAGTCCCCAAAATAAGGAGAAACTGGTGGAGTGGAAAGCATCTGAAGAAGAAATATGAACAAGGGAAAGAAAAAAAGATTTAGTATGGTGCAATATGAGAAAGCAAAACTAATAAATACAAGAAAGCAGCACCAAAGATATTTGAAGAGAAATACAGACAAAGGCATCCAGATAAGTAGACTTTTACAATACAAAAAGAAAACAAAGGGGTAAAGTAGAAAAGAGGATTACTAGTGGAGAAGAAATAGAAACTGAAGTTATGGATTACCTGCCAAATAAAGGATTTAGCGTAGAAAATCCAACTCTGATAACATCACAGCATGATAGAACAGTGAGTCTTCAAATTAAGGAAAAACAGGTGGAACTGGAAGCATCTGATCAGTTGCCAAATGCAGATACTCTAGTGTCTTCAGTACAAAAGTTCTGTTGGAGTTGCACAGTAAAGGAATGAACAGGAAACTATGGCAACTCTGATGCAGTAAATGTTGTGGAGTGAAAGGCCTGTGAGTTCCCATATAAAATAGCAATGAATGACGTAAGATGCAGCTGAAGAGAATATGTCAGAGAAGGATGTCCTGGAACTTTCTGTAGAATGACCGCAGGAAGCAGATAACAAAGAATGTGTCCTCATTTTAGAAGAACATTATCTAAGGCAAGAGTTGCTTGATTTTATAGAGATGGATAGACATAGTAAGATTGATGAAAAAAATAAATTACAGAAAGTCAATAAGATGCAAAATGTTAGAAGTCTGATGAAACAAATGAACATAGTAATCAAGGTTATTAACAGAAATTCATGTGAAATAACAGAAGTAAATAGGATATATTATTGTGCAGCCAAATTAATAACAGATAAAGTCTTACCACAAAAATACAGGGCGATAAATGAAAGAAAGGGTAAGAATCAAATGTCATCATGGAAGTATCGAATAGAGAAAGCTATAAAGCAGTTAAGACAATGAGTGTCACTGCCAGAGGAGTATAGAAGAGGGAACAGAGCAACAAAAATACTCAGAAAGATAGGCATGATAAAAGGAATGTGCAGTATTAGAACAGACCAAGATCTCTCATACACTATTGCAAATATAAACTAAAGATATCAGCATAGGCAATAAAACTTAGAAGAGATGCAGATAAATATAAAAGTACAAAATAAGCAATTTGTTGATGATCCATAAACGTTTTATAGAGAATTGGGAAACAAAGCAAAAGAAATAAAAATACCACCAAAAAAAGAAATAGACACATTTTGGAGAAATATCTGTGAAGATCCTCTGGAACATAATAAAGATGCTGAATAGATGGACAGTAAGAAGTTCAAATGTACAAGATATGAAATGGAATGAAATAATGACCAGAGAAATTGAAACAAAATTACGAAAACCTCCTAATCGGGAAACCCCAGGCCCAGATGTAACTTCTGGCTAAAAGTATTAACATCTCTACACAAAGATTTATCCCTGAGTAAGAACCACTTGTATGCACACCCCAAACAGACACCTGCCTGGTTAACAATAGGATAAATGATACTCGTCCTTAAGAGTGAATCTGAAAGCTATCCTAAAAAACTGCAGACCAATAAATTGCCTTCTGACGATGTATAAACTGTATACTGGAATTGATAACAACAGAGTTTGTAATCATTTAGAAGAAAACTCAGTCATGGCAATAGAACAAAAAGGGCAACAAAGGATTATTTGCTGTTAAAGTCATAATGGAGAATTATAAAAAGGGGAAGAATCTAAGTATGGCATGGACAGATTACAAAACAGCATATAACAGCATCCCACATTCATGGATAAAGGAGTGCTTACAGATGTATAAGATACACCCTACATTGATCAGTTACATTACAGTGACCATGAAACAGTGGCAAACCACTTTGGAGCTAAGCCATGATAAAGGTCAAATTATTATCCCAGGGATAAAAAATTCAAAGGGGGGATATTCCAGTGTGACTGTTTGTCACAGTTGCTCTTTTGTCTTGCCCTTAACTCAATAAGCTGTCTACATAACAGATTAGATCATGGTTAGAATTTGGCTACCAGAAAACAACCAAGTCTAAAGACTTCTCATCTTCTTTTTGTGGATGATTTAAAATGCATAGTTCATCAGATAAGGAGCTGAAAGCACAACTGCAAGTGGTCACAAAAGGACTCAGTATTTATTTGCACTTCTCTCATATACTGTGACTGTACTTCAGCAGTTTCAAAAAAACTGTACTGTCTGCTGCTGCTTGCACTGTATTACACTCCATCTGTTAGTTGTGGGGTTGTTGTAGGTAGTTTGTGTGGTCTTGTTACACTTGGGCTCCAAATGATATAAGACTGTCATTTGGTCTTGATAAATGTGCAAAAGTAACATTTAAAGCAGGAAAGCTGCAGCACAAAGAAACTCATCAGTCGGATCAACAATAAAACATTAACAAATATGAACAAAACTCAGTAAGGAATATTTTAGAAGACTAAAATTAATACTGAAAACAGCACTGACATCTAGAAATAAAGTCCAAGCTATATAGAAATTTGCTCTTCCTGTTCTAACTTACGGTATTGGGGTGACTGACTGGAGTAAAAGGTATTGGATCAGTTGGACATGAAAACCAGAAAATGCTTTACACTTGTCAAACATATAAAAATGAGCGTATACCAAAATTGTATCTTGAGTGTTACTTAAATACACAGGGAAATTCTGGGCCTTTGTCTGAAAAGATTTCAAGTCTGAATAAACTAAAACACTACTGGTGATCCGCTGCTAGGTTTTGCCAACCAACCTCCTATTTGTTGATCTGCTTTTTAAAGCTGGTGATTTTAAGCTGCCCACCCCTACTATAAATTGAGCTTAATAAGCTCCTCCCTTTCTATAGTGCTGTTGATATCTTGAATGATTTGCCTTTCCTTGTACTTACATTAAAAAAGTGTATTTTGATGCTCATTCTCAGTTCTACTGATTTACTTGCTCTGACTTCATTATCTAGCTAGCTGTTTGGATCAAGTAGTGACTTGTTTTTACATCAAGAGGTCAGTAGATTTTCTGTGTAGTGCAGTAGGAAGTAGCCTGGTCTCTTTGGGTCGGGGAAACACTTCAGATTTCTGCATATAGTTTTATTGGCTGGCAGCTTATTAATTAGTTTATCTTGTTTTTAGTGCCTTTATAAATTCTGTACAATTGAGTGGCTCTTGGCTCATTTATACAAAGTGAAGTACTTTTATTGAATAGTCAACAATTTTATATGCTGTTTAAAATACACTGCTGTAGCCATATATTTCAGTTTGTTTGTGTTAGCATTTCATATCTTTTAAATTTGTTTGTGGTAGCATTTCACTTTGGACACTCCTTTACTGTGCTTTTACATTAGGAGGATTAAGATTATTCATCTTTTTTTGCACTTCTCTTATATGCTGTCACTGTATTTCAAAAAACTGTACTGTCTGCTTCTGCTGCTTTGTACTGTATTACATTGTATCTGTGAGTTGTAGAGCTGTTGCAGGTAGTTTGTATGGTCTTGCCACACTTGTTTTTATGCCAAGTGTACTGATCTAATTTGTCTGAGTTGGGGATTGCTGGTGAAAGGTTTGTGTGCTTTCCTGAATGGTAGTTAGCATAAAACTTGTTTCTCTTTGCTCATATTTAAGCCTCACATTTGACTGGGCATAGATACTTAGAGCTGCTTGCCGTTTGGCAACTGTGCTACTGTTTGCTGAGAATCTGCTTTCACCTGGAGCAATCCACTACTGAAAAGACAAAAATAGGTATTTTTTTGCACTTCTGTTATATACTGTGACTGTACCTCAGCAGTTTCTTAAGCTATTTGTTGTTATTTTTTTGTACTTTATAGCAAAAAAAAAATGTACTGTCTACTGCTGCTTTAAGTGGCTAATTGCACTGTATTGCATTGTATTGGTTAGTTGTAAGGCTGTTGTAGGTAGTTTGTGAAGTCTTGTTACACTTGGGCGCCAAAGATTTCTACATTAAGAAGGTGTTTTTTTGCACCCTTGTCAAAGAAATGTGCTGATCTAACCTGTCTGAGTTGGGGATTGTTGGTGAAAGGCTTATAGTTGCTTGTAACTTGTTTCTCTTTGCTCGTATTTAAGTCTTGCATTTACATGGTACTGCCCTTTGCTCAGTAGTTGTTAGCAGTCGCTTGTATAGACAAGAAAGCCTTGAAGCTCAGTTTTCCCTAAACACCTGTCAGTGAAATGCTTTCAAGCTTTTCTACTGCTTCAGGAGCAATTCAACTCTAGGAGCATTATTGGTCAGTCTTAGCCAACCTTAGCCTACACAAAGTATAGATTTCTCTTGTAGTCTTGGTGATACCAGCATAATCCTGTCAGATTAGCCCATTCTCTTCCCTAATAAAACAACACAGTAACAGCCTGCTATCATGGATGGGCAGTTTCCTATCATCTGTCTGGCCAGCCTGATAGACATGGGCATCTTGAGGCAATGTAGCAATTGTCTATGTATATTGACAACCACTTACTCCTCAAACAAACAAATACTTTATGTAAAACATGTAGTTGCACTATTGGAGGCAGGACTCTCACATAAGGACAAATTCAATGCCAAACAGGTTGTCAGCACGCACACACAGACACACACACACACACACACACACACACACACACACACACACACACACACACACACACACACACACACACACACACACACACTTCCCAAACTAAATAAGGACATGACACATAAACCCACATATGAGGAGGTACTCACTAGTAGCTTACTAAAAGAACAGAGGCCTCCTAAATGGAAACCAAAACAACCACAATACGTAATAACACACACACCAGTGTCTCAACAAATAAACACATAAGGCATTACACACAAAACCTAATGTGTTGGTCATGGGTGACTCCATTGTGAGACACACAGATGTTCCCCTCTCCAAGTTGGATAGGGAGTGAGATACGGTTAGCTGAATGTCAGGTGCCAAGATCCATCAAGTCACTCAATCACTCATGTCACTCAACCACAAGTACCAGTATGACTCTATCATAGTCCATGTGGGGGTGAATGACTTGAGATGTACCTCACTGGACTGGATGTAGACAGACATGACTGATCTCTCAAGTTATGTGTCACAGGCAGGTATAAGTCTAGCCTTAAACAGCATTCTACCTTCTCCAAGGATGATGCCACAATACAAACAAAAAATGATTGACTTTAACAATTGACCTAGCTTGTGGTGTCAGTCAAAGGGAATCCAATATCTGTCAGCCTATAAAAACATGGCTGACAGGCCACACTGCTTTGGCACAGATGATCTGCACCTGTCTCTTCAAGGCTTTCAGATACTGGCAAAGGCATTAGCCATCCCTAATATGCCTTTTGTAGGCAGAGTCAAAGTAACCAACCTAACATCATGACAAAATCCTCTCTGGATAAACTCATAACACTGCTGTTTAGTGCTAGGAGTCTAAGCAAGAAACTGCACTCCCTGGAAGAACTCCTCACTTTGGAAGATGCTGACATCTGTGCTGTCACTGAGACATGGTTCAAAGGCACAGAAAGCACCCAGGTGTGCAGGGCTACAATGCATTCCATATGTTTAAACCAAAACATAAGTGTAAAAGAACCAAAGGAGGAGGTGTATCCATCTTCATTAAGGATGAGTACACTTCAGGAATGGTCAAAGGTAACTCCATGTCCAATTAAATATAGGTAAAGCCCACTACCACATCATAGCTAGCTATAGGTCCCCCACCCTGAAATAGGAAAAGCATACCACATCCTTGGACTTACTGGAGTCACTTGTTTTACTCATGGATGATTTTAATTACCTTACCATCGTCTGGGAAATATACATGACCACAAACATGCTAGCTCAGAGGTTCTTGCACTTTGTCAATGCAAATGCTGTGAAACAGCTAGTCAGCACACCCACAAGAGGCACAAATGTCCTGAACATAGTACTCACTAACATGAGAGAGCATTGCACCCCTTCCCCCCTGTGATGTCCTCCCTGGTAAGATCAGACCATAAATCAGTCATGTTTGATGTAATTATAAGACCAGATACCCCATCAAGTTCAAAAATGCCTAAGAATCTTTCAAAGATAAATTACTTCCTACTAAGTGATGGTATAAGAAGTCTCAAAGCCCTGTTGAATGCAGATAACATGCACTCCTATGCATATGTGTGCACCAGTGCTCTGTATAACCATTTAAGCAGTTGTATAGAATTGGCTGTTCCTGACCAGATTAAAACCAGGTTTTTCCAAAACAAAACAAGCCACCCTGGTGGACTCCTAGTATAAACAGACTTTACAACAAGAGAAAAAAACTAATGTCCAAGAACAAGAGAGAACTAGCTCAGCAGAGGAAGACATCCCTCTCTAGCTTAAACTAACAAATTAGAGATCTTGTCAAGTCCTCCAAATCTAATTACTAAGCAAAAATAGCCTCCCTAGCTAAGGATAATCACAAGACATTCTTTAACTACATCTGAAATCTAAAAGGGAAGCTATGTGCTGAGCTGGTTGTGGATGGCACCACCCATACTCTACCGGAGGTAATAGCCAACCTGCTAGCTGACAGACTTGGAGCAACCTTCACCCCCTGTCCCTTTCAGTCTTCCCCCAAAGTATACCTGCCACCATTCCTCAACCTATTATCTCAAGAGACCAGGTCATCTTGGCACAGTACAAGGCCAAACACACTGCATCATTTTTGCCAGACAGCATCTCAGGTTGCCTTTTAAAAAACTTAAAACATGACTTAGCAGACCCACTTGGATCCCTGTTTAACCCCAGCCTGTGAACTGGCTATGTTCCAGCAGAATGGAGGGCAGCAACAGTAATCTGTGTGCACAAAGTGGGACCAGCAACTGACACTGGGAATTAGAGGCCCATAAGCATGACCAACCTTATCTGCAAGGTTATGGAAAGAATCATTATGGACCTTATTAACAAGAGCATACGTAATCTCCAAATTCATTAGACCCAACCCAGTTCAGATTTGTTAAAGGTAGATCATGCCTGTTAAATATGACTGACTTCTTGGAGAAAGTCACCAAGGCCCTGGATGAGGGAAAGACAGTACATACCACCTATCTTGACCTGGCCAATCCATTTGATACAATCAGCGAAGCACCAAACCACAACTCCAGAAATGGCCCAGTGAGGATCAAAATGCTGATTTTATTAATACAAATTTAGCACTTTTGTCAGCATGTATCAAATGACATCTGAAGAAAAATGCATTATTATTCCCTTTGAAAAAGCTGACATCCCAGCTAATTACATTATAGACAGCACCCCCCAAGTGTAGGCCCATTGGTACGTGATCTGGGTACTCAGGTTGATAGCAACCTGAACTTTGACCACCATGTGTCCACGGTAGTAAGGAAATCCTTCTATGTAGCATATCTTATTAGTAAAGGCATCGCACCTAGATCTAAGGATGTTATAATTCTATTATACTCAGCCCTTATCAGACCAGTAATTGAGCACAATGCTCCCTTTTGCATGTGCATCACCAGCCACCTGCAACAACTGGACAGACCACAGAGGTTTCTCACCAAGAAATTACAGGTTACACAAACCAAATCTTATGCAGAAAGACTGAAAGCCCTGCCACTGTATTCTGTCTCCTATAGGTTGCTAAGTGGTGACCTGTGCCTGGCTTACAAGGCAGTCTCTGACCCAGCCCTGATGGAAATGTTACAAATTCATAAATCAAACTGTATAAGGGTCATTTGCTCCAGGGATCTTAACCTAGCCTCTGACATGAACATGTTATGCTGGAGAGATAGATATATATATCTCCTAGAGACTGTCACTTCTCTGGAACAAGCTTCCAGTTTATATAAAACAGAGCCCCTCCCTAACCCTCTTCAAATGCAACTTAGATCAATGGGTGGGTGACTGCAAATTCACTTTTGGGGTGGTGCCCATGTTCCTCCTGGACAGAAGAAGTTGTTATTAACTACCATAGATCCTGACATCTGAAAACTTCACTCACCTAACCACCTACAATTTGGACAACTCGGGATAAATATGGCTAGGCTTGTAAGGGCTCTATGGCCATTAGCCTAGTAACCTTCTATGAAACCATGAACCTATATTCCTTGTTCTGAAGGAGGTATGGGCCTCCTCAAAATTGATTACATATATAGATCTTCAATCATAGGACTGAATACATATCTGCTGACCTTATCAGATCCAAATATAATGAAAGTTTTGAAACGTGAAGAAAACAAGTCTAAGTTGAGTTCCTTACTTAGTTTAACAGAAACATATTGATGTCAAATGGAAATGGAAACTAAACCAGAAGTAGACAAAAATTAGGCAGCAACTGAATTCACCAAAAAACAAAAGAAAGAATATAAGGAGAAGGATCAGATGAGAAGGTGAGAAATGTGGAAAATGCATAAATATAGTTGTAAGTACAGAAAAGTCCTGGAAGAACCTCATATCTATCAAGATCTGATGCAGGAAAGGTTAAGGAGAGGTGAATTTAAACCAAAAAATGAAAAGTTAATATCTGCTTCCCAGGATAGTGAAATATGCAAACATTGGTTTTCAAAGTCCATGGAACATGTGGGAGAAACAGACAAATGGAGGTACTGTAAAACAGAACTGGAAACAGTCGCACATTTTGTTGCTGGGTGTGATGCACTAATGCAGAGGGCCTGTATACTGAAAGGCATAAAATTGTGACAAGACTGAGAAGCATTGGAAACATGAGCCACAAAGCATTATAGAAAATGATGAAGTTTATATCACATGGGATCACCCATTACCGACAATTTCAATAAACAGATGAGAGAGAACTTGATATAGTAGTACATGAAAGGAAGACAAAAGTAGCATTGATCATTGAAATTGCTATACCTAGCAATTACAATGTCTTATGTAGAGAGAGACACAAAGTCATAAAATACCAGGATTTGCAGGCAGAAATGAGGACAATGTGGAAGAAGGATACCCAGGCAGTTCCAATAGTAGTAGGAGCAACAGGTCTTATAAAAAAGAATTTACAATTGTACTTACATATGTTACTGATACATGTAACTCCATACGAACTGCAGAAGGAGTCATTACTGGGCACATTGCAGTGCTGTGAAGAGCACTACTGGCTGACATCAAAGAGTGAAGCAATACTAATTTCACAAACTATAGTCATACTTTGACCTAGGAATGGGGTTCATTCCCATCATGATATTAGAAACCCAAAAGACTTGGAGAAATTAAACCAAAAGAAATAACCAAATGAAATAAAACTAATAATTTGTTTTACTTCTTCAGCAAATACTTTTATTCTATATTTTCCCCTGTCTAGTACTGAGTTTGATATCGTTACAGTTCAATTCCTCAATATAGTGGTTTGTGGACTGTTGAATTACTAAAAGATTGAAATGTAAAAGACTCCCAAATAAATAAGATGTAGTATATAGAAAAGTTCATGTATTCTTGTTTGCTTCTTTGTGGAAATGGTGTACAGCAAACTCAGTAAAGAGAAAATAAGCAAAAACACAACCAAAAATGAAAAGTTTCACAGAGATTAAATGTTTTCTTCCATGAAACTTATCACCAAGATCGAAAGTTTTTCTACTTTTCTAACTAACTGCATGCATTTCAAACCATCTTATTTCATCCAGTTAAATAACTCATTAAACATTTAATGGCACTTTGCAGTCAAAACATTTAAGAACGAGAAAGCAATTGCACTTATTTTGTGATATATTAATTTTATCTTCCTGTTTTGTTTTCTACAGATTTGCTAGACAGTGTCTGAATGACTGCCATGTGAATGGGCAGTTTGTTCCAGCTGGCACCATTGTTGAAGTACCTGTCGCCTGCCTTCATCATGACAAGGAGTACTGGACAGAGCCGGAAAAGTTCATTCCTGAGAGGTAGGCTTACTAGAGACCTATTACCATGTCTAATGTCAAGGAAACTCTCAAAATTCTAACCCCCAAAAGCAGAACAGCCATCACAAAAGGTGTAATCCCTCCACAATTACAATACAGTCCACCACTGGTTGCATCAGTCTCTAAAAGAGTCTTACAACACTTCAAATACTAACAAACTACATATGCAGATTCACAAGCTTGTCACAAGAAAACAAACACCACTGCACCAAACTACAAAAAGCTAAATGGCTACCACATCTTACACAGGATCTCTGTCTGTCAGGTACCTTTATCTTCACCCTCCTACACCTGGACACTTTCACCTATTTTGCATCCAAACTTTTTCAAAGTCCCCTGTCATCATATAGATCACTATGGCAAGCCAGCTGACCTCTTCAGATACCTCTATCTCACCTAACCAGCAGCAATTGTGCCATCTCCATACTTGGATCAAAAATATGGTAAGCCATCCCAGAAAATAAACCTTCATTAATTTCCATTAAAAAACATCAAAAGGGTATTTAAAAAATATCTCTTCAAAGGTGCAGAGTGCAAGTGCTAGCCTAAAGGATCAAGTCACATAAACATCCACCGAGCTCTTCAGTCCATAATTTTCTTCTTTTGACCCTCCTCCACAATAATTACGACTGATTCCAATCCCTTCCCTGTTTCATAGGTTCATAGGTTCATGGGTAGGTACTAGGCTATTGGCCCTAGGGCCTATATAAGCCTAGCCAAACTGGTACCCTGGCTTTCGCCACCCAAGAAAATTATGTTCCTGTGCCCCTGTCGAGCAGAGCCAGAGAAGTGATCCCTGGGGTGAATTTCCTATCTTCCATCTAATCATCAAGATTTTTATTGAAGAGTGATAATGAGGAGTTTTGTTTGACATAGATAGGTAGCTTGTTCCAGAGTATGGGAAGTCTCTGGGACAGGAACCTATCCCTCCGGCATGTTCTGTTTATTGTGGGGACAAGGTTTAGGTCCCTAGAGCGTGTAGCTTGGAAGGATTGGGATTTCTTTAAGTGGAGCATGTCCAATAGCTCTGCGTTTGACATAGCTTTGTATGTTAGGCAGAGATCACCTCTGAGTGGGCGCTATGCGACGGAGTAAAGCTGGAGTTTTTTGAGACGGTCTGCGTAGGGCATCTGTTTGAGGCCAGTAGTCCTCTTTGTGAGGTATTTCTGTGGCTTTCCAGTTGTTGTAGATGTCTTGTGAAGTACATACCAAAAGGGGCACTGTATTCTATAATGGGTCTAATGAGTGACGAGTAGAGGGGAACAATTACCTCTTTTTTCCTGGATGAGAAACCTTTTGTGATGAGGTTTGCCATGTAGAAGGATTTCCTGACTACTGTGGCGATGTGATTATCAAAGGAGAGACTACTGTCCACCTGTGTTCCAAGGTCTCTTATCACACTTTCAGTGTTAAATAGACTACCACCTATGTGGTAGTTCATGGGTACAGAGTTTTTACCAAAAGGGATGATCATGCACTTTTTGGCATTGAGCTTGTGGCCATGGCTTTGACACCAGGCATCTGTCTCAGTGAGGCCCTTTTGTAGGGTGTCCACATCGTTAGGAGTTTTGATTATGGCTCCTAGTATGCAGTCATCTGCGAACGTCATTAGCCAAAGACCTTCTGTGTTAGCCTGTACTTCAGAGAAGTAGATACCAAACAGGAGAGGACCCAGGACTGAACCCTGTGGGTCTCCACTTGTCACTGGTCTGAAGTCATATTTGGAGTCTGCTACTTTCACAGTGTGGGTTCTGTCAGTAAGCCAGTTGGCAACCCATCTTGTGACATAGGGATTTATACCTAGTTTAGTGAGTTTATCTATGATTCCAGAGTGGGGGATAGTGTCGAAAGCCATGGCGAGATCTAGATAGGATGTGTGAACCACCTTACCCTCATCTATGGTTTTGGTGACTGCTTCAAAGAAGTCTGTCAGGTTTAGGAGACATGATCTGCCTTTTACAAACCCAAACTGGGTGGGGTCCAGAGTTTGGAGATTACCAATGTCACTGTTTATAAGTTCTATGATGATATCTTCCATTGCCTTGCAGACCAGGCTCATCAGGCTAATGGGGTGGTAGTTCCCCGGATCCATGGTGGCTCCCCCTTTGTGGAGTGGGATAACCATCTCTGTGCACCATTCAGTGGGCACAAAGCCTGAGGTGAAGCTATGCTTGAACATGGTACTTAGGTGGGGTACCAGTTTGTTCTGTAGTTCATGTAGAACATAGTCTGGGATGTTGTCAGGTCCCATGGATGCTGTGTTCCTGGCTTTGGAGAGTGTGGTTTTTACCTGTGCAGCAATGATTACAGGAACTTTGCATTCTTCTGGTGTAGAGATGGGTCCTTTAGGGGGTGAGAGGGGTGTAAAGTTAGCACTGAACCTATCTGCCAGGATGTTGGCAATATCAGTTGGTTCTGTATATTTAGTGCCATTGTGCTGTAACTCAGAGCAGATCTGAATGTTGCCATTGAGATTCTTGACATAGCTATAGAATGCTTTGTGGTTGTCTTTAGAATCAGTGGCGATTTTGTTTTTATAACTAGCATTGGAGGATTTTTATGAGGGATCTCAGCTTCTTACTGAGGCTGACCAGGGAGTTCCTCCAATCATGGGATTTTGCTCTTTTTTGCTACAGCTTCTTTCTTCTGTTGTAGAGTTTGTTTATGGCAGGGGACCACAAGATCGGCTTACTTTTTTTGGAGGATAGCATCTTGGTTCTGTTAGGCATTGCACGATCCGTGCACTTGTGTAAGTGCTTATAAAGTGCATTTGTGTAGGATTCAGCAGTCATATCTCTATTGTCCATCTGCATGGGTGTAGTGAAGTTTGCCACTTCTGTCTTAAGAAGCCTGAAGTTGGCTTTGGAGAAATTTTTTACGGTGGTTTCCCTAATTCCAATGTATCAAGAAATGGGGAGTGGGAATCCTGGGTCATGATGGGGGATCTGTAGCAAGCTACAATTTGGATTATGGTCTTGCCCAGAGTTAGTTGCACTTGGATAATCTTGGATGCATTATGCTGAGCAACTAGCCTGGAGGTGTGGATATCCTTAATGAATATGAACCGTCTTCACCTTTAGTGTTTCGGTCCAGGTTAGGTGGCCGAAAGGTGTGGTATGAATTATAGCTTGATAATGCAGGGGTGCTCTCTGCTCACTAACCCACTGTACCTGCTATCTCTGGGTTCTCCTAACCCTAACATCTCCATCTACACCTCTCCCACCTTCACCGCTTCACTTCCTCACCTGCACAAGCGCTGCATTATACATATCTATCTGACTCTCAATTTTAGAACATATTGTCTTTACCATATACCTATTTGACCTATTTGTTTAATATATTCTCTTACTTACTATCAATCTATGCATACATTATTCATTTACCTATTTCAGATAGTCTATTAAATGTTGGTATTTGTATGCAGTATAAATGCAGTATAATTAATGCTTGCCATAAGGATGCAGTCTTGCTCTAAATTGTTAGATTAACTATTATATTATGCAACTAACATCACATCACGTATGTGGACACCATGGCAGTGCATTTGCAAATACTGTAGTGCTGTTAAGCTGCATGTGGAATTTTGTTAGGAGAGAAGAGAAGGGGAGAAGATTATAAAGGAAATCAAGGTAAAGAAAGGTGGGAAGGGGGAGGTATGTCATTTTCTGAGGACAAACATACAACAGTACAGTCAAATGGGTAAATGTGGTCAAAATAGTATGGTGAGATATAGGATGCTCGGAGAGAAAGAACAGACAAATGATGATTGGGAGGTTTACACAATTTATGGGGTTCAAGGGCATGAAACAAGAGGAAGGGGGCACATCTGGTTTGGGTAGGTTGGGGTCAAACAGCATCAGATCATCTGTTGTTCTATTCCAGATCAAAATATTGTTCTCCATCAGCAGGTGATGAATCAAGCTGGCTAATGTTATGAGGCACACCCTTTCTGGCAGCCCAATATTTAGGGCTGACCAGCTGAGAAAATGTTATTTATTTATTTATTTATTTTATTTTATTTTACATTTGTTAACCGGGATAGTCCGACTGGATACATGTCCATTTTCAGTGGAGGCCCGGGGAGAAAAGCTCCACAAAAACACAACCAATACTAGACAGACAAACAAAGCAGAGTATCAAATAGTAATAATACATAGTATGAAGTAGCAAAATAAAGTATTGAGCAAAACAGGATATCCTAGGACAAGAAGAAAAATATATATGATTTTTTTTTTTTTTTTTTGTAAAACTAGAAATTCATATGAGGAGTGTGATGACTAGAGGCTCCTTTAACCAGCAATAAACTGTCCAGAGAGAGGATTAGCCTGGCTTGAGACAGTAGCATGTCCAGTTAGATCCCAGAAATTTTTGAGTTTGGTTTTAAAGTGACTTATAGAAGGAAGGGAGGTAATCTCAGAAGGTAGTATATTCTATGTTCTGGCTACTGAATTGGCAAGGAGAGAGTCCCCGGCTTGGTTGTTAGTTTTGTGGGTGTGAATGAAGACTTTGTTGGATGAGTGCAGTGGTCTTGGGTTATTATGCAGGGTGATTAGGTTTGTGAGTGCAGGTGTATTTTCTGGGTTAAAAATAATTTTATGGGCCAAGATCAGTTGATTATAAAGCAATAGACTAGGTAGTTCAAGCCAGCCGAGTTGGGAAAGGTTGATGCAATGATGCATCCTGAAGGGGAGGCCTGTGGCAAATCTGGCGATGTGATTATAACAGGTAGCAATCTTATTTAGGGTTGTCTTGTTAATATTAGTTAGAAGGGGGGATGCATACAGGAGAGTAGAGAGAAGGTGGGAACGAGCAATAGCTACCCTGGCAAAGGGGGTCAGGAACTTTTTTATTCTATATAGTGATCCTAGTTTTTTATTGATGTTTTTGATCATATGGTTGACATGTAAGTCAAACTTTAAGTAGTTGCCAATGATAACTCCTAGGAGTTTGGTGGATGGGTGAGGTGAGATAACTGTGCCATCCTTTGATTTAATTGTGATGTTTACCACGCAGGACCTAAGTGTAGGGAGGAATATTAACATTTTAGTCTTTTTGGGATTTAATATCATTCAGCGGCTAGAGAGCCAATTTTCTATTGTGTTGAAGGTAGTCTGGGTAGTTAGCTCCAACTCTGTTGGGGATGTAGTGGCGCAAATTAGGGGGAATCATCTGCATATTGTATGCAGTTGACTTTGGGTAAGACAGTGTATAAATCATTAATGAAGATGGAGAATAACAGAGGACCTAGGATAGATCCCTGTGGGACACCCAGAGTGTTAGGTAATAGGGTGGAGAGTTTAGACTGCCAAAGTACCGCTTGTTGTCTACCACTTAGGTAGGAGTCGAACCATTGTAGTGATAAGGGGTCAAGGCCAAATGACTGTAGGGTGTGGATTAAGAGTTTGTGATCAACCATATCAAAGGCTTTGGACAAGTCCAAGAATAGAGCTGAGGAGATATGGTTGTTGTTACGATGAGTGTTTATGGTGTTGGTAAAGACTGTTAGGGCAGTTGTGGTACTATGGTGTGGTCTGAAGCCATGTTGGGTGCTTGCTAAGAGATGATTTTTGATTAAGTGGAACATTAATTGTTTTTGAATACATTTTTCCATAATTAAGGAGAGAGTATGGCTATGGGCCTGTAGTTGGAGAGTTCGGTGGAACTGCCCCCTTTATGGAGTGGGAGGACATATGATGTTTTCCAGATGTTTGGAATTATACCTTCTTTTATGGTGCGATTAATAAGTAGCGAGACTGGGTAGGCTATGGTGATAGCTGATTTTTGTAAGTATTCAGCTGGAAGTTGGTCAGCTGCAAGTGCGGTGGGTTTTAGTTTTTTGATTAAGGTCCGGACAAGTGATGTGGCAATTGGTTGGAAGCTAAATATAGGAAGGTTTTTGGGGGTCAAATTATCTGAGCTGTGGGGGCTCAGATGCAGTTTGCTGGCTAGAGCTTGGATAGTCTCTGTAAAGAATTGGTTAAAACTGTTTGAGATAGTTTCCGGGGGTTTATTAATAAGGGAAGCTGGGACAGGGGGTGGCAGTTTTACCAGGGTGTATAAGGTTGTTAAGCCCTGCCCAGATTTTTTGTAGACTGTTTTGGTTGGAAGTTTGCAGGTTACAGTAGGTGTTGCTTTTTCTCAAGTAGTATGTGTTTTTTAGTTACATTTCTGAGTTGTCTATATTTAGTCTGGTCTTGTGGGAGTTTGGTGGTTCGCCATAAGGCCCATGCTTTATTTCTGAGTATGATTTTGAGCTTGGTCTCTGTTGAGAGTAATGGGGCAGCTTTTGCCTTAGTTTTCTTAGAGCGGATGGGTGTGTGGAAGTCAAGGATCTCAAGGAATTTTCTGTTAAAGTACATTACTGCATCATCTAGGGGGAGGTGGTTTAGTAAAGTCCAATTACAAGAGATTAGTTCTAGATTAAATTTGGCTGAGTTGAAATCTTTGTTATTTCTAACTAGTCTGAGTATGGGTTGCTTGGATTTGCCTGCTTTGTGTTTGATTATATATGTGAGGTGGTGGTCACTAAGGCTATCAGGGAGGATACCAACTTTATACATGTTGGGGAGACTGTTAATGAGTACCCAATCAAGTATACTTTCTTTTTGGTTATGTTTACCTGTTCTAGTTGGGGTGTTGATAACTTGCTTGAATGTATGCAAGTTAATATGGGTGGTAGGAGATACTGCAGAGCAGGTGCTCCAGTCAATATTGAAGTCACCGAGAAGTATGGTTTCTTGAGGGTAGTGATTGGATATCCAGTGAAGGGTGTCTTCTAGAGTGGCTATGTTGTTTCCTGGAGGGATGTACATACAGATTACATAGAGGCTCTTACTGTGGTTGATCTGGAGTTTTGTGGCTAGGATTTCTGAATTATTTATCAGAGGGGGTTGTATGTCTTCTATTATTACAGTCAATTCAGATTTATAAAGTACAGCTACCCCACCCCCTTTCCTGGATGTACGATCCTGCCTATGAATGTTATACCCGGGAAGTAGTATTTCATTATCAGCGGTGGAAGGTTTTAAACAAGTCTCAGAGAGACACATAATATCAGGGGAGATTACAGCAAGGAGTGCATGAAGTTCATGCAATTTGTTATTTATACTTCTTATGTTGAGATGGCATGTTAGGAGAGAGTTGGGTGGTCAAGAGGTTATGGGGTCGAGGCTGATATTGCTAGTTGGGGAAGAGTTGTTCCAGTTATTGGTGGGGCCAGGGTTGGGATGAATATCCCCAGCAATTAATAGTCTAAGTCTTAGCTTGGAGATGAGCTTGAGGAATTTATCAATTATTTTATAGTAGTGTTTGTATATGGGGCAAGTTTTGTCTGTGATATTGAATGGGTGATATGGACATGATGTTAAGGATGGTCTAATACTGCTAGTATGAAAATAGTTGGTGTGCCTAGTTTCAGTGGAGCTGGTTAGAGCACTTGGGGTTTGGAATCCTAGGAGAGGCTGGGTTTCATATAAGGTTAGGAGGTAAGGGGCTAATAGGATGGACAGCAGGATGGGGTACCACATTTTAAAGAAGTAGGGGTCTCTAGGTATAGAGGTACTATTTGTTTTAGTAATATAAAGTGAGAGTGCTTGTATAGGTGAACAGTGGAAGGGAGTAGGGAGGAAAGAGTGTGATAGCAGTAGTAGAGTAAGGGTGTGATAGGTCGGTTTACCAGAAGGTGAATTGGAGGTGAGGGGGGGGCGTGGTTTAGTACCTATAAATGTAGACGTAGTGGGGGCGGGTGAGATTTGGGGGCAGGGAGCGGGGTTAAAACAAACTCAATCAGGTATAATCCAGTTAGGTAAAGTAATCAGGTATAATCCAGTTAGGTGAAGTTTTAAGTGAAATGCACTTTTTCTATAAATATGATGCACTTTTTCTATAAACTATGTTGCTAGTGCAATCCAGAAAGTTATATAGAGAGTTTTTGCTATGGTTTACAACATCCATGTGCTGCAGGTTGTACTAATCTGGGGAGTTGTACTACTTATCCCAAGTGTCCCTGAGCTGGAAAAAGTGTTCCGTTAACAGGGTTGTGGGAAGCCTGGTTCGGGAGGGAGGACTAGTGGGACCTTAGACC
>NC_056745.1:718086941-718171941 GCF_019279795.1 Protopterus annectens
TCTGGTGGCAATTCCCCTGCAAATGCATCAGTGTTTAGGGCCTTCTCAAAATCAACCTTCTTCAATTTCTTAATGACCAAAATAAATTCTTCTGCAATGCTAGTCGAATGTATCCCAAAACTAAAGTCACTACCTCTGCCTCTGACTTCTACTGGGTTCAAGCTCCTAGGTGGTGGGACATTTTCCTGTGGATGTAGACATATGGCTGAATCACTGTTTAACATAGACAAAAGACTGTGGCAAATTCACTATGGGCACAATGAAGCTGCCAACAATATACAAACAGCTGGCACAACCGTAAGTACAGAATGACAGTGAGTCCATAGTCAATATCCACAGCATTACTTAGGTAAAACTGTCTGTATGACAGCCAGCAATATGTGAATGCCTCATGGGCATTGAAGTGGAAGTGTTAAATAAATGTGCAATGGGCAAAGCCTTTATTAATATATCAAGTGATCTGTGTAGCACTCAGTGTACACTATATGTGTATGCAATTACAACTTGTAGAAATGTGTTCCAGCAAGTAGGAAATCTTGTATATTACTGTAATGTTCCAGGACATTTTAGGTGATGCTCCACAGACACAATAGCTTTCCTACAGGGGGAGGGGAGAATTACAGGCATTTCTTTGAACAAGGATTCTCAGCGTTTATCCAACAAATTTTGTTTGGGAAGATTTACAGTAGACTGCCAAGGTAACAACTTCAGCTGGTGGTGCTTGGCCTCCATCTGGTTGTTGGGTCATGGAAGATCTATATCAGAGAGGTCACATACTATCAGAAATTCAGGGGTAAGAGGTTGTTAGCCATATATATATATATATATATATATATATATATATATATATATATATATATATATGTGTGTGTGTGTGTGTGTGTGTGTGTGTGTGTATATATATATATATATATATATATATATATATATATATATATATATATATATATATATATAAGTTTGGTGGGTGTGGGGGACTTTCCTCCCACACCAGGGGGTGCACAGAGGCAAATAATCTAAATTTCCTAATCAAAACCATTCTTACCAAAGCAAAACTGATGGAATTATGACCAGCTTCCATCCTATCACAGACTATGAACATTAAATGACATAAGGAAAAAGGGACTTGATGAACTTATAGTAAGCTTCTGTTTCTTTTTTAAATTTTTAACATGTTTATAGAATTATCACTTAAGGCAAACATACATTTATATTTATTTTATTTTATTCTTATTTTGCATTTGTTGACCGGGTATGTCTGACTGAGCTAATGCCCTTTTTCAGTGGAGGCCAGGGGAGAAAAGCTCCAAGTAATACAATCAGTTTAAGATAGCATAGAGATATCAAGAAAATTTCAAATTAGTCACAGTGGTTACAAACATTTTTAAAATAAAAACAAAAGGCAGATAACAGTATTAGCATAATAATTAATAAATCTAAGAGCAGAATACCTGATAACAACAAGGCTAAGGAAATTACATCAAAAGCATAGGGAGTAAGCTGTTTATCCTATTTATTATGTTTTTACATAAACAGTTAACAGTAATTCCAGAGGTTTTTATAGAAAAGGAAGTAAGAAAATGAATTTGAGCCAGTTAGGGGAGAAGGAATAGAGTAGTTAGGTCAGCAGAGATAGGATGATTGAGGGGGGATAGTAAGGAGTAATGAAGATAGATGGTTATTATGTAAGAGGGTTGTGGTCAGGGAGGATGTGTACAGTGGCAGGTCCTATACCTATTAAAGTACTCTTTGGTGGCTGACTTAAATTATTTGGGGTGTATAAGGGTCCTAATTTGTAGTGGGAGATTGTTCCATGCAGTAGAGGGGTTGTAGCTATATAAGTTGCATCCAGTGTTTGACTTGGGTTTGTAAACCTTTAGTAGATCTTGGGATGAGCTTCAGAGATTTCTTGTAGTGGAGTAGTAGGAGATGAGGGATGATAGAGTTTGACAGAAAGCTGGCTAATATAGAATGGAGTGTATGATTTAAAGCTGATTGAAGAAGCAGGTAAGGTAGCTCGAGCCAGTTATAAAAGAAAACAAACCATAATAACATATTCCCCTAGTAAACATTATATATCAAATATATTCTTTTGTGTATTTATCATCAATCCAACATTACACAAATTGATCAATTCCTGCCTTCCCTTAAACCTCACTCATCCTCTAAAACATTATTCTGAATGCATTGTTCTCACAATTTCCATTCTTTCTATGTGGTTCGCTCCTATCCTTTTTTAAAGATCCCACTTCCTGTTCTTTTATCTTTGTTACAATAATCAATCCTTCAAATACAGTTGGTTTAGACAGTGCTTTCCATTTTTTTAGTAATTTTTTTTTTGGCAGACACCAGAATTAAATTTAACAAGCTCTTTCTATGTCTAGGCAATTCAGATTCTGTATCCCAGCTCAAAAAATAATTTCCTTAGTTACATGCATTTGCTCACCAATATTTCTGACAGTGTACTTTGCAGGAAATGTTTAAATTCTACCAGCTCATTACATTCCTAAAACATATGTTCCCAGTTAGTACTTTCTTCAACCATACCTCTAACATTTGCAATCTACCTAAGGAAAAATTCTTTGGAATCTGCTTGGGGTATAAAAATACCTGTGCAAACATTTTGAAGCAGAAATATTAAATCTTCTGGACTTTGTTACATATTTGGGAGCCATACATATGTCCTCCCATTGTTTCTTGTGAATTGCTTATCCAATCTTTCTTCCCAATCATTTCTAACTTTTTCTGATTGATTCCAGTGGTTATTATGTAGTATTTTATCTGCCATACAGATTACCCCTTCTGTTATGGATTCAGATAAAAATTCTACCAGAGCAGGTCTTTCGTTAAGGATTCTTCTATCCCTTTCTCTTTGCTTCTACTCAATCCCTAGTAGGGAAGAAAGTCTCTAGCCAGCAGTCCAAATGTCTTTTTTAGCTCTCCACATTCTATTCCTTTTCCCTGTCTAGCTATTTGCTCCCAGTACCTTGGTTGCTTTGCCAGCTTTCTACAGTACTTTACTCCCCATCTTGCCTATTATCTGTACCCCTAATTGCGACCATCCTTATCGGCAAACTCTCCTTTTTCTATTCTTATGTTGGCTTACCTCTTAGAATATTTTCTACTACTTTATGAATATAATATTCTGTATGGCTGTTGTTATTCTCTTAAGGATCTGCAACCAAAATCCCACTATATCCTTGTTTATTGAATTTCCCCCCTACTTTATCATCATCCCTTTGTAATTTGAATGATAGCTTTCTGCTTGAGTTATGTATATGAACCTTAACTGTCTAGTTCTAAAATATGCCTGCAAATCAGGTAATCCTAAATTACCTTGTTATATTGGAAGGATCAACTTATCATATTTGGTCCTTTGCCTTTGCACCTCCCAGATCAAATCCTTCAACACTTTATTAGTTACTGTCCACAACTTCTCTGGTTTATAAAATATGCCTGACCTGTATATAAAACTAAAGGGTCTAAAAACATTTTCAATGCTTGTATCTTGCTATCCATATCCATAAAAAAGAGCTTCCAGTTTCTCATTTATGTATTCTTTTGTTTAGTCTCCTCTCACATAACCTTAGCTGCCATAACAGAATCCTTTTTAATCCATACTCCTAAATACTTTATGCTACCATCTCCCCATAAACATGGTTATTGCTGGACCAAGTCATGTGTGGTTTAGTGCCATTTACAGCTATGCCCTTCTTTTATTTTCAGTGATTTTATATCCCAAAAAGTCCTAATTCTACAACTGAGATGTCCTTTTCTAATTTTACCAGGCACAAAATAATATTGTCTGCAAATAAAACCAACTTTTCTTGATTACGATATTAATTATGTCCTGAATTTCTGAGTCCCTTATTTTCTTTGCCAATGATTCTCTGCCTGGTTCCTCTGTTCAAAGGCAACTTGTCAGAATGGAACCCTCCCAGTTTAATTTCCCTCTGATCCCTTATATATCCTCATAATTAACCTTATTATTGCTTCCATTGCCCTACTCGGAAATCTCAGCTCAGCTTAATCTGTTAAATGCTTTCTTTCCATTAAGTTCCACCAACAACAGCAGTATTTTCCTTATACTCTGCTTCCCTCGAGATCATCATTATCCTATTAATGTTGCCAAATGTCTGCCTCCCTGCCTCAAAACCAAAGTGAATCATATATGACAACTTTGGCAACACCTTTGCCATTCTTTTGATATCATAGACATAAACACTTCATAATCATAGTTTAAAATTGAATTGGGCCAATATGAAGCTGCATCTGATGGGTCTTTACTATCATTAGGTATTACAGCCACCACAGCTTTCTTGCTAGGATGCTGGCACTTTCCCTCCTTAAACAAAACCTTCCAGATCGTTAGCACTTTCTTCCCTTTTGGTTTCCAAGCTTCCACAGAAATACCATCTATTCAATTCCTGGAGACTTTCCTACAGTACAATTGTATATCATTTTTATCTCATCTCCTCCTATCTTAACTGTTAGTTGATGTTCCCCATCTACCTCTAACCTGTAATACTTATGTATTCTGTAAATATTTCTGTTTGTGCGCTTTCTTGATTTCCATATTTTCATGCTTTATACAAATTTTCATAAAATTTCCAAAATATCTCTAATACCTCCACAGTATCTCTGTTCATTTTTCTTGTTATACGGTCCCTGAGTTTGACAACAACCCATTCTACTTTCTGTTGCTTAAGTCATTGTGCTAAAAGTGTAATTTCTTTTTGCTCTGGAGTTATTGTCAAAAAAACAGTTGCTTAACAGTATTCTTCCTAAACTCATGCATATTGTCCAGATACTCCTTTGTTTTCTTTTTAGCCCTCTGAGTTGTGCCTCTTCTTGTTCAGTGGGATTAATCTTATTCTGCAGTACTTTAACCTTTGTCAATTCCTCTAAATAATGCATTTTATTTCTTAACCATATCTCTTTTTCTTTATTTCTGCCCTATTTTTAAATTCCACTTTCATTTTATACTATCCACTAGCTGTAACTACTGAAGAAATGTCTATCTTCCATAGTAACTGTGTAATAATTTCCTCTACCCACTCCTTAAACTCCTCTCTTTTTAACAGTTAGCTAGGGAAGTGCCAGTGTCTCATTTTTACTTTGTTACCCTGGCTTTTTGCATTAGTTGTTATTAGCGCATGATCTGAAATAGTTATTGGATGTGTGTCTAAGCTTTCAATTAAATGTACATGTTCCTTTGAAATATAATTACAGTTTAGTCTAGGCCAGTTATTGTACCTTGGTAAATACTATGTAAATTATCTCCGAGTTCCTACTACTGAATTCATGTCTTCCATGCCAAATATTTCATAAATTTCTTCAGAAAACTGCCCTCTTTTGTTATTTTTTTTTTCTAGGCCCCCCAGATACACCCCCACTGCTGCAAATCAAACTCCACTCCTTACGTAAAAGTAAAATTTCCTCCTGAAAGCTGATTATTTCTCCCAAAATTTCTTAAGCTCTGTAATAGCAGTTTTAGGTATAATATAAATACATGCTAGCATAATTCTCCTCCCTTGCCAGTAGTCCCTTACTACCGCATATCTACCATTATTATTTTTTCCCTCTCCTATCACTATTGCAGCTCCACTATCAATTAGTAAAAGTACTTCCCTCTTTGTCCCTGATACTGTGCTGAATATCCCTCCTGGAATCCTTTGTTTATCAGATTCATATGTTCACTTTTATCTAAATGTGTCTCCTATAGCATTGCTATTTACACTCTGCATTTCTTAATATAATTTAATACTCTTTCCTTTTTGTCTATATTTGTGAGGCCATTAGCATTCCAAAATAAAATGGATTAGATAGCCATTGTGATATAACTTTATTATTCCCATCTGTTATATATATTCCAGCTTTTCTGTTACATGTACCCACTAATGCTTGGCAGATTGATCTTTTCTACAGTTGTTTCTAGCCATCTCAAATTTTTACTAGTGTTACATTTTACAAGACTTTTTGTTTTAATGAAAATCATCAAACACATACACACACACACACACACACACACACACACACACACACACACACACACACACACACACACACACAGAATCTTTTAACTTAAATCAAAATACAAAACTATGTACATCTTCAGGTAATAAAGTTTAACCCTCCTGATAGGAACAAGTGTCCAAAATCAACAGCTGCACACACAGGCATTACCTAACTTAAAATTAAAATTATCCATGCTAAGACACGTTGCAGCTTATGTTCCTATTTACACTAATTTCTGTCTGTTTCTGTCATATCTTTATTCCCCTCCCAGATGTGAAAAAAAAAACAAATTGTATGCTTTCAGAAAACATTAAAGTTTAGTCTTAAAAAAGTGGTCTGGCTTTTATTGCCTACCCCTATAGTCTCCATAGAAGCATTAGAACAAAATGTACAGCTGCCCTCAGCTGCAAACTTCTCAAATCACGCTAAACAATTTTTGCTAAAGGAAAGCTTTTCATTACATTCTGTGTTCTCTTATTTACTTGCTAAAAAACTTATTATTAGATTAAGCCAAGAGTCTTAATACAGACATTTACATTTACACTTACAAAAGTAAGTGAAATCATACCAACTGTACTTATAGTATAATCTGTGCACTTTTACATCCCATCCCCCACCTCAACAACCCAAGATTACATCACATTGAGTTAAACATGCTTTTGCCCAACCTTTCTTCTCTTTTCAGTCTCTCACAGGTTTAACAAAGTAAACAAAAGTCTGATCTTTCCTCTTTTCCTTGTAAAGCCATATTTCACAAATGTGATTGGTGCTTTATAATCTCACTTGTATTAACTAATTTCAGTATTGATGGTTTTCTTTCTGTCTCCCAACTCCATACTTTGATCCAAGGCCAAACTTGCTTCTTCTAGTCAACTCCTGTGCTTTTTCTGTCTCTCCTGCATTTTCCTTTGGAACATTGGAAAAGGTTTCACTGGCAAAGACTCTATGAACTTTATTGTCAGAAGAATAAAAAACAGAGTCTCCTTCTATTTGTTGAATCTTTTTGTTGGACAAATGTTTTGTATATCCTCCTTACCCTGTTTGCATCAAAAAGTATCTTTGATCATTCAGGAAAAAAAACATTCTGGAGACTGCTAGATACAGCAGCTTGAATCTCACACCTGCCTCATGACATTCCCTGATTACTGGGCTAAATGTGTTTCTCTTCTGTCTGGTATACAGTGAATAATAATTTTCCACAAACATGCCACTGTCTCCAATTTGTAATACTTTGCCATTCAGCCACAGTTTTGTCAGGATCAACTCTTTCTGCTGGTGATATTGCATCTTTATTAATACAGGTCTTGGCTGCTTTCTTGTGGCCAGGTTTGGAGCATGCACACAATGTGCCCTTTCCATTAACAAGTCTTGCTGTGGAATACCTGCCCAGTTATTTATTTGTGCATTCATAAAAATAATGCAGTCTGTCCCTTCCAGTTTCTCTGGTGCAGCAGAAAATCTCAAGTGTTCTCTGCATGCTGTGTCCTCTAACAATAGCATTTTTTCCAACACCTCTTCTTGAACATTCTCATTATTAGCCAAACAGGTGCATACATACATACAATATTCACGTTAAATAGTATAACTACTGACTATAGGTTTGTAGTCATGCACTAGGTTAATGATTTGTGAGGATCATTAGAAGCCCATCCTTAAATTCCCATGGTTATGGCTTACATTCTCATTGCTTTTTTTAGCCCTTCATGTATGTGTATGAGTAACCTAGGGTGTAGTTACAGGTGTTTGAAGCATTGGAGGACAAGTGGCCATGGATCGAAAATTTGATGTTCTGGTTACTTTCATTGCAGCATGTTGCATTGTTTGAGTTGACAGTGTACTTTTCAGTTTTTTTCCCCTTTTTCCACTGGTGTGACCATACAATTTAGGGTGGTGCAGGGAAAAAGATTTTGTTTTCTTTTATTTTCTTTTTTTGTATTATCGGTTTCAATGTTTATTTCTCAGAAACCGATGGTACTTTAAAACATGATTCAATCTTTCATAGGTAAACCATAACTCAGAGCAGGTGGAGTAAAGATATTTTGACATATTGCGTGTTGCCCTAAGTGCTAAGATGAGAGCGAATTTACCATCAAGTCATTCAAATTTCATTTAAATAGAGCAAGAGAAGTACATTACTTTCAGAAGAAAGGAATACAGTTCAATGGGGGTGGTATTTTCTGTAATGCATATCTACCCGCCAACATGTCCTGTTTATGTTGCAAAAGAGACTGAGATCCCTTGTTTGTTTTCATTACCACTGGACTAGATAAATATTTAATAGATTGGACAGGATAAGGCATGCTGAGGTTCTGTTAGAAAGGCAGGGGTCGCCTCTAAGCAGCCTATATGATATCAAGAAGAATGACAAAGTTTTCAGATAATCTTGACAGGATGAGCTTGTGAGGTCTAGATATGAAGTGTACTGACTTGCTTGTACATCCATTGCTTTAATTACCTTTTCAAAGTCAACCAAGTTAAGTAAGCAGGCTGTCCCCTTCATGAATTCAAATTGGCTTTGGTCAAGTGTTTGTAGGTTGCATTAAGTCCTTATTTATTAACTCCATAATAATCATTTCACTAGCTTTAGAGATGAGACTGGTCAGGCTTATGGATCTATAATTACTTGAGTCAGATGACACCTGACAGTTGTGCAAGGGCATGACTTTTGCTGTCCTCCATTCATCTGTCACAGAGCATTTCTGGAGGCTGATAGAGAATAGCCTTTGCAGGAGGTCTGATAAATCCTGTTTCAGTCTCATCATTTACAACAGTGTTCCAAATTATGTAAGATATAGAAAGCCAAACATGAGAGTAGAGAGAGTCACAGTAACTCTACTAATCTAGCTCAGTAATAACTTAATCCAATCACCGTAACTTTACCAACTCATAAGGCAGCACCTCAGTAAATCGTGAAACAATGATTGATACACTGATGCATGAATGCTAATGTGCAGTTCCTGTGACTGGTTTTAAAAGACTGAGTTTTCAGTATTTTGGAAATTTTGCCTTACCATGAGGTACAGTGTTCCCACAGTTAATAAATTCAAATTAGCCAGGGTATGGGGGTAAAATCCCCCCCACCCCTCACCTCTTTACTGGAAGAAAATAAAAAGACTTGCGCTCAACGTACCCCACACAAAGTGCTTATGTGCTGAACTGCCTTTCTGTACCAGCATTCAGAAATTCTGGTACAGAAAGAAGAATGCAGAAACTGCCTCACCCCTGCTAAGCTTCTGCACTTATTCATTTTAGTACAAGAAAATGTTTACATTATTTTGGAATTCAGTTATTGTTTACATCAGAAAATGGCATACAGTAAGGTACCGTATTTCACTATTAGATTATAAAGGGAAATATTAATGTGATATGGTTGATACGCTGTATGTCAAAATCATCTCGGTAATAACTGTCTGAGTGTTATCCTGCAATTTGATGACAATGTGATGCCCCTGACCTGTATTCATTTTGGTTCTTTTTATGAATGCAATAAAATAGTGTTTCAACAAAACAATAATAAAAATCACCCACTTTGGGAGTTAATTTCATTTATCCATGCAATTTCAGTTTAGGTCTTTTATCTTTAAGAAAGTCTTCATTGAAACTGAAGTGAGCATAAGTTGTTTTGTGTATATAAGTGAGAACTTACATTAACTTCATTTCTAATGACGTCTTTGATAAAGATGAAAGTGCTAAACTAAAGTATTTTCTTTGTCACTGTCCCCACTGACTGCAGACCATCAGCCCCTCCTGGCCAAGAGACACTTTTGTACCCTATTTTTCATGAGGGGCATTATGAAGACAATCATTAGGGGTGGTTCAAAGGTTTTTCCATTTTGGCCCTACATTTCCCCTACAGCTGCCTAGCTTGCAGAGCCAAAGGGGACATGCAATGGACTGTTCACTCCAATTATCCTTCACTTCTGAATGGGACATTGCATTCAAGCAGTCCCATCCTCCTCCCCTTAAGCACAGGAAGTGGTTTCCGTAGTCTCTACTGGAAAATTGCACTTTTTCATGTGCTAAATGAGCACTTACCACCTTTCTCACCACTAGGAAAGAAAAACAGTCCGCACCCCTTCACTCCTTTCCCTTCTTAGCTGGACCCTCTAGTGTTGGGGCCGCTAAGCAATCCCCAGTCTCCTGAGTTGCAGTAAGGGATCCATCCTTCTGTTTCACAGGACAAGGCAGTAAATTGAAGTTAGGTGAGTAAAGTAGTGTTTCCAACATGGGCATTTTTTTCTTCAAATTATAGTTTTGGCACTCAGGATTGTGATTGTATTTTAGTCATTTAATAATAAAAGCAATAATAAGGTGTCCTGAGAATGTGCATAATTTGTTAGCAAGGGAGTCTAAAGATACAGCTGATATTTTTTTCTGTGTGTTTTTTCCCTAATTGTTTGCATGAAATCAGCTCCCTCAATTAGTGGCCATCATCCAGGCAGCCTTCAGGGGTTTGTACTTGGCCTGTCATCTTAATGAAAAACATTTTTTTCTTTTTAAGTGAAGAAGTGAAGTGCTTAACTTTTTTTACTCCTCAGCTTAGAGTTGAGGGGGTACTTAATTACATTACAAAACTGGGTGTCAGAATAGCTAGAAATACCTTTGAACCAAGTGATTGTCTAAGTCCAGTGTTCATTATTTGAGGGAATTTCTTCTTCCCCAGTTTTTTATGACCAATGTTTTGATACATATAGGTTTGAGAGGATATGCCCACCCTCCCCTAAAAAACACCCGTTTTTATCTGTCCTGCTACTTTGTATGTAATGTGCAGCTTTTCAGGATTTGCAAGCAAGAAACTGCAACTCAAGCAATCAGACTTTGCTCTTCTGTAGTAGAACCACATCTACTCCCTCTTGTAGCAAACATGCTTCTGGATTAGCCATTATCCTTGGCCTCTTCACTGTTTGCTTTACACCCAGCCATAAATAAATTTAGTTAAGCAGTGGGCGTGGCTGTGTTCTCTTCCCCTAGAGTGAATAAGCCAGTATTGATCACTTGCCCCATTCTCCCTAGCTGGCTTCTCTATTCATTGGGTCATTTATTGATTTGTAACATAGAGAGAGCTTATTGTTGGACAAATTGCTGCATACTGATCAAGATTCAGAGACAGATTTGAAAATTAGTTTTTTGGGGAAAAAAATCATACTCTGAATGCAGATTACTTAGTCTGCTCCAACTATTGGGGTAATGTAACTAATTAACCCATGAGAAATGCTTCTAATAATAAACCAGGTGGTACAGGTAACATTTTAGTCCTTTTGCTTTCAGATTGCCTTTTTCATTAAGCAACCAGTTCATTTATGTACAACATTAGGATGTCACCTGCCAAATAACTGAATTAATCAAAGACAGAGCTGTTAAGGAAAACACACTTGTAAGATGATGAATTAAATAACTGTTTCTGTCCAAAATGCAGCTTGAAAATGTATTTATTTTATTTGAATGTATTTACTTTGACTTATAACAAAGTAGGCCCCTCTAAAAAATGAAGAAAGCAGTAAAATAAGATCTCAATGGTTGTGTGGTTTTGTGAAGGATAACAATATGTCTGATCTTTCAAATATATTGCATTTGACTGTTGAGGATGCTACTGCAGACCTAAGAGAGAGAGAAGTAGAAATACAGCGAAAAACTGAAATTAATATGTATTTTGATTATGATACACATTAACATAATATACTTGATGGACGAAAAAAACAAACAAACAAAAATTTCCTAATGTAAAAAGGCTGTTTAAAAAGTGGTAATTTAATAAGGCTGTTAAAAAAGGGTACCTGAACTAACAGCCATCCAAACCTGCATTCTGACAGAGAGGGAATTAACATAATCAGCGACTTAGAAATATCAAAGGTATCTCTGCTCTGTTATACAGTAAAGATGTCTGAGACAAATGTACAAATACAAATAACCCATGCTGTTCAGATGTAGTATGTCACTCACAGGGTGTAAGCAAAGGAAACAAGTATATTGACAAAGATGTCCACCTTTCCAAAAATGCTGCTCGTACATTTTTTCCCTGTCTAATGCTGTAGTTAACATAATGAGACATAAAAATAAACCTGAAGTAGGTCATGATAACACAATTGGGGGGTGAACATGCAGGCATCCTCAACATGTAGGACAGCCTTAACATCCTGACTCACTTGCTCACTTGACAAGATGCATCTGCATGCTAACAACATTAAACAGTCATACTATTCCCTTTGATCTGTGCCAATTGTGACAGAAGTGGCACTTGTGTATGCGAGGCATACATTTTGGGAATGAATCCCTACTACTGTTAGTATTAGAAGTAAGACAGTCTGAAGCTAGTATACTAACCCCATCACTCTCTTAGGTGTTCCAGTTTTCTCCTGTGCTGCTACTCATTTGCTTCAATATCTTGAGGCGCTACAAATGGAGCACTGAGTAATATTTGAGGAGGGCATGCAGTGCTGCTTTAAATGAGAAGCTGTCATAATGTCTACTTACAGTACATTGGTGGCAGCCTGTGCTAAACTATTCCCAGTTTCAGTCTTATACAGAGGTTCTTTATAGCCCATCTGCATGAGGTATAGTCCTTATGGAAGAGGTATTGAAATATTTCTGACTCCTCTTCACACCACCTCTTTGCTTTACTCTGTTAATGAAAAATGGCAGGGAATTGGCTCCCATATCATATCTTGCATGTCCCATATGCCAAGCAAAGATGGACATTAATGGGCACCTCATTTGTGCAATGCATGGCAAACTCAGAAGATATAGCTAATGTATTGTTATAGTTCACAATGGCAGTTTAGGGTGTGAAACATGCAGTCCTCAATCTCTGTGAATGCTGCTAAGAAATCAGACACCTCAGAAACACCATGTACATATGATAAAATATGGAATTACAGCCCTCCCAAAAGCATGACCTGGACTGTACCCAAGCTGTGCTGCCTTCAGGGACCCAGGCATGTGAGGGCATCAAGGAGACTACTGCACAGCAGTTAGTAGATGTGTTCATCATGCAAATTGAGTGATTCAGAAACAACAATGAGCTGAGCCCCAGTTAGAATAATCTTCATACCCAGCCTGGTGAACCTGCTAGATATAGGCATGATAAGAGGTGGAGTTCAAGCCAGTGGAGCTGTCTCAAAGCAGTACAGTGATGAGTTCTATATGAGCAATTTGCAGCAAAGCAGGCAATTCTGTTATAGCTTCCATTTTGCTTAGTTCAGTTTTGTTGAGATTAGTCAGAATGGGAGATGCATAGAGTAGGGTGAATAGAAGTTGGGAGCGAGCAATGGCTGATCTTGTGTTGTTGGTAAGAAATGGTTTGATACGGTAGAGTGACCCCAGTTTGGCATGTACTTTCTTAATAGTTAAGTTGAGATGACTATCAAATTTTAGGTGGAAGTCTATGGTTATTCCCAATAGCTTAGCCTGTGCCAATGGAGCAATTGGAGTAGCATTTGTGGAGTAGATAGTGAATTGACTGTTAATGTTTTTGTTAGAACTGGTTATAATCATAAGCTGAGTTTTCTTTGGATTGAGGATAAGTTGGGCTTTGGTAAGGTAGTTTTCAACGTCAGAGAATGCTAGTTGAGTTGTTTGCAGGAGGGTGGGAATGTTTTGTGCAGCACAGATTAAGGTAGTGTCATCTGCATACTGAATTATAGATGCATGCTGTGTGGAGGTATGGAGGTCATTTGTGAAGACTGTGAATAGTAATGGTCCTAAGATAGAACCCTATGGGACTCCTATAGTTATGGGCAGCTGAGGAGAGAGCGAATTTTCCCATTTCACAGCTTGGCACCTGTCAGTTAAGTAGCTTTGGAACCAGGTAAGAGTGGAATTTGATAGATGATGTTGGTTTAGTTTGTTTAGCAGGATTTGGTGTGAGACTGGGTCAAATGCTTTGGACATATCCAAAAAAAGAGTTGACACTTGTAGGCCTTCATTTTTGAGATGGTTTACTGTGTCTGTGAAGCAGAGGAGGTTAGTAGTTGTACTATGGGCAGGTCTGAAACCATGCTGAGTAGGTGACAAGATGTTGCTGTCTAGGAGATAGTTTAGCATCTGGGTATGGATGCATTTTTCTAGGATTTTGGCCAGGGGGAGAGTAAAGCAATGGATTTGTAGTTATTAAGTTCAGTGGAGGTCCCGCCTTTATGTATCGGTGTAGCAAAGGATATTTTCTAGAGTTTGGGCACATAGTTTTCAACAATTGATCTGTTTATGAGAGTGAAGACTGGGATAGCAATAGCATCTGCTGTGAGTTTCAAGAAATAGCTGGGGAGTAGGTCGGCTGCTGTTGATGAGTTTGGAGAGCATGCTTTTGATTGAAGTGGTGAAAACTGTTTTGAGGGTAAAGCTTGTATTAGTGTTATTTGTGTTGGGGGGGATAGTGAGGAAGGAACTGTCCTGTGATACTAAGGATAGAATTGAGTTCAAAAAGTGGGAGTTGAATTGTGTTTCGATGGGAACTTTAGTGTCAGGGGTGGTTGGTTTGGGGGTAGCCTTTTGTGTGGATTTCAGTAGCTGGTTTACATTTTTCCAAATTTTTTTGCAGGTTGTGTTGGTATTTAGTTTGTAATGTTGTGTAGTAGGATTTTTTTGTCCAGCCTAATGCATTTGTTTGCACGGTTGCACAGTTCTTGGTACTTAGTTAGGCTTTGTGTTTTTTTGTTTTTTTGATAGTAAAGCCAGTCAGTGTCTCTTGACTTGAGGCTTTGTTTGGTTTCTTTACTGAGCCAGGGGTTTGTAGAGGTTCTAACCTTGATTTTGCGCAGTAGAGCAACAGTGTCTAGGTGTTGTAGAAATGTTTTGTTGAAATATGCTACAGCCTGGTCAAGTGGGAGGGTTTTTAGGGGGGTCCAGTCACAGTTACAGAGTAAAGTGTTGAGGACCTCAGGAGAGAATTTTTTTGTGTTTCTAGTGGATATATAGTTAGTGATTTTGCATATGCTTGTTCTACTACGTATAAAGTATATTATGTTGTGGTCACTTAAGGTGTCTGGGAGACTGTCTGTGTGAGGGTACAATGTGGGGTTGTTAGTTAGGACCCAGTCAAGGATAGATTCCCTTTTAGATTTTTTTATCACATCTAGTTGGAATTTGAACTAGCTGCTGGTAGCCATGGAGATTTATTAGATTACTTGGTGGTTCTGATATACAGGTGAACCAATCTAGGATGAAGTCCCTCAGAATAAGGGTTTCTTGTGAGTATGTGGAAGAACACCAGGATAAGAAGTCTTCAAGGCTAGCAGGTGTATTACCAGGTGGAATATAGATCACAATTGTGGTGATGACCTTTTTAGGGTGAAGTTGAAGTTGTGAGATAAGTATGTCCCAGTTATTGGGAGAGGGGTAGGAGTTTGGTAATTGACAGACAGTTAAGTTGGACTTGTACAGTAAGGCAGTTCCATCCCCTTTATGAAGTGGTCTGTCTTGTCTAATGATATTGTAGCTGGTAGAGAGAACTTCTGAGTTAGCTATGTTTTTATTTAGCTAGGTTTCTGTTAAAGCAACTATGTCTGGGGAGTAGTGTGCTATTGTGGCCTGGAGGTCAGGTATTTTATTTTTGATATTTCTAATATTAATATTTAGCATTAAAAGATGGTTGGTTTTCCTGCTGTTATTGATTTGCCCAGGGATGAAGAAAGTGGGGGTGTTATGTTCTGACATTTGTGTTGGAGCAGTTTGTGTTGGACAGGATGGATTTGGGCCTGGGTTGGGGTGGATATCCCCACTTATGGTGAGCCTGGAGTTAAAATTGTTATACAGATGTTGGAGTTTGGTGAGGAGTGAGAGAAAGTATTGTGTTTTTTTGGAGTAGGAATGAGAGCATATGTGTTTAGTTCTGAATTGGTCTGTTATGTAGTTCTTGAATAACTGTGGGCAGATATTATTATAATGTGTGGTGTCTGTATATGAGAGTGCATAATGTAGTGTTGTGCTACTAAGTTTAGGGATATTGCTAGAGTGATAACTTGTGGTGGTGTAAAGAATTATGAGAAGACAGACTAGACTTAGTTGTGTGATAGTCATGGTTATAAAGTTTAAGTTGTTTCTGGGTGGGGGGATCTGAATAGGAATTATAGGGTTGCACTATTAGTGGATGGGGAAGTAGTGTGGGTGGTGTAAAAAAATGCCTAATGGGAATGAGAATGATTGGGAGTATTTTGTGTGGAGCAAGTTGGTGTGGTATAATGTGATATGACTTGAGGAGCTGTGATTGTTGGAGGTGATGTGAGGGTGAGCTGTGGGTGTGGCTGTGATTACTATAAATGTAGAGGTAGTGGGGGTGGGAGGGAATAGGGGGCAGGGCAGGGGGGAGAGAGCCAGCGTTAGCAGGGAAATGAAGGGCAGAGCCAACCAAGACAAGAGAAAAAGTAAGTATTACTTTACAAATCTGAACACTTTAAACATATTCCTGAGGTCTAATGGCTTACCGGCAAGCAGAATGTAATTGCTGAAGAGCACTTGTGTTCTGGTGGGAGACTAGAAATTTAAAGATGGCTCCATGCTCAGCAGGATTCTAATATAGACTTTGTATTGGGGGAGGGAGATAGCACAAGGGGTGTAAACCAGGTGGACTGCAAAGAAACCAGAGAGGCAATCAGTGGAAATCAGTGAAGGCCTCAGAGGGGGTAAGTAATAATTCAAACTACCTGTAAAGTGAAGGAGAGAAGAGACAGCAAAGTTTATTAAGGTAGGGAGTGTGTCTTCACATTGACTTGCTGATTAGTAACCAGTTTGTGCACAGATTAGAGTAGGGAGATACATTAGCAATGAAGGGGGTGTATAGAGATGCAAATAAACAGGTGGACCTCCAAGTGATACAAACTAAGGCAGAAAGCACTGAGAGGGCTGCTTGATGGTTAATTTAGTCACAGGGATGTGAGTTAAATGTATACTGTCTATTGGACAGTTGGGATTACTGTACTAGCGGGGTGGGTGGGGAGGACACAAGGCTACAACAGTCAGTTTTATTAGCAAGCTGAGAACTACTAAGAAATACTGCTAATGTAATAGCTCCACTCTCATAAAACATACAAGTAGAATGCCTGGGTGGACTGACCCTGCTCTTGAGGCTCAAAATGTATATCCTTGTTTAGTTTGCAGTACTGATTCCTTCTTATACTGTATGGGTGGAGTGGTAGCCGCAGACTGCAGATTTGCTTGAGTGTGCTCCTGCTCTTGAGGCTCAAAATGTATATCCTTGTTTAGTTTGCAGTACTGATTCCTTCTTATACTGTATGAGTGGAGTGGTAGCCGCAGACTGCAGATTTGCTTGAGTGTGCTCAGCAAGCAGAATATAATTGCTGAAGGGCACTTGTGTCCTGGTGGGAGACTAGAACACTGCCTGCAGCTAAATCTTCTGTATATTACTTTCAATAATGAGGAAAATAATTTATTTATTTATTTATTTTTTTATTTTACATTTGTTAACCAGGGGTGTTTGAATGAAGAAAAGCTCCACAAAGAAAAATTACAGACACATTTAGTTATTTAGACATGATCAGTATAGACACAAATTACAAGAGACATGTTTTTACAGTGGTATGTGGCACATAAACAGTTACAGTGAAGAGAACAAACAAAAAAATATTAATTTTAAAAATAAAGGTAATTAATAGATTTGTGGTGTACAGCTGAAAATTGGAAACATAGGTAGAATACATACATAGTACACAGGTACAGTACATACATCGTAGATTAGCCAGTGTTTGTGAGTAAGATTGAAAACTATTATCAAATGCTCCAGATTTAGTATGTATATATTATCCACTTTCACTAGCCTGGGGAGCAATCATGGCTCTGCCAACTTTGCTTGAGATGTTGCCTGATGAGGTCTTTAAAGGAGGCTTTGGATGATGTGTTTTGAATGCTAGTAGGGACAGAGTTCCATTTGTTAGTCACTGAACTACTATATAGTGCATCTCCAAAGCTATTGTAGCTGTTGGTGACTTCTAGTAGTACTTTGCTTGATGATCTAAGGGGCCTTTTGGCTGAGTGATGTTGTACTAGGTTTTTGAGGGCAGGACACTTATTGGGGAGGTAATAGATAGAATGACAGAGGCAGAGCTGATTGTAGGTTAGGAGGTTGGGCAGTTCAAGCCAGTGGAGCTGTCTCAAAGCAGTACAGTGATGAGTTCTATATGAGCAATTTGCAGCAAAGCGAGCAATTCTGTTATAGCTTCCATTTTGCTTAGTTCAGTTTTGTTGAGATTAGTCAGAATGGGAGATGCATAGAGTAGGGTGAATAGAAGTTGGGAGCGAGCAATGGCTGATCTTGTGTTGTTGGTAAGAAATGGTTTGAGTGACCCCAGTTTGGCATGTACTTTTTCAATAGTTAAGTTGAGATGACTATCAAATTTTAGGTGGGAGTCTATGGTTATTCCCAGTAGCTTAGCCTGTGCCAATGGAGCAATTGGAGTAGCATTTGTGGAGTAGATAGTGAATTGACTGTTAAGTGTTTTTGTTAGAACTGGTTATAATCATAAGCTGAGTTTTCTTTGGATTGAGGATAAGTTGGGCTTTGGTAAGGTAGTTTTCAACGTCAGAGAATGCTAGTTGAGTTGTTTGCAGGAGGGTGGGAATGTTTTGTGCAGTACAGATTAAGGTAGTGTCATCTGCATACTGAATTATAGATTCATGCTGTGTGGAGGTATGGAGGTCATTTGTGAAGACTGTGAATAGTAATGGTCCTAAGATAGAACCCTATGGGACTCCTATAGTTATGGGCAGCTGAGGAGAGAGTGAATTTTCCCATTTCACAGCTTGGCACCTGTCAGTTAAGTAGCTCTGGAACCAGGTAAGAGTGGAATTTGATAGATGATGTTGGTTTAGTTTGTTTAGCAGGATTTGGTGTGAGACTGTGTCAAATGCTTTGGACATATCCAAAAAATGAGTTGACACTTGTAGGCCTTCATTTTTGAGATGGTTTACTGTGTCTGTGAAGCAGAGGAGGGCTGTAGTGGTACTATGGGCAGGTCTGAAACCATGCTGAGTAGGTGACAGGATGTTGCTGTCTAGGAGATAGTTTAGCACCTGGGTATGGATGCATTTTTCTAGGATTTAGGCCAGGGGGAAAGTAAAGCAATGGGTCTGTAGTTATTAAGTTCAGTGGAGGTCCCGCCTTTATGTATCGGTGTAGCATAGGATATTTTCCAGAGTTTGGGCACATAGTTTTCAACAATTGATCTGTTTATGAGAGTGGAGACTAGGACAGCAATAGCATCTGCTGTGAGTTTCAAGAAAAAGCTGGGGAGTAGGTCAGCTGCTGTTGATGAGGTTTTTAGTTTGGAGAGCATGCTTTTGATTGAAGTGGTGGAAACTGTTTTGAGGGTAAAGCTTGTATTAGTGTTATTTGTGTTGGGGGGGATAGCGAGGAAGGAACTGTCCTGTGATACTAAGGATAGAATTGAGTTCACAAAGTGGGAGGTGAATTGTGTTTCGATGGGAACTTTAGTGTCGGGGTGGTTGGTTTGGGGGTAGCCTTTTGGGTGGATTTCAGCAGCTGGTTTACATTTTTCCAAATTTCTTTTGCGGGTTGTGTTGGTATTTAGTTTGTAATGTTGTGTAGTAGGATTTTTTTGTCCAGCCTAATGCATTTTTTTGCACTGTTGCACAGTTCTTGGTACTTAGGCTTTGTGTTTCTTTGTTTTTTGATAGTAAAGCCAGGCAGTGTGTCTGGACTTGAGACTTTGTTTGGTTTCTTTACTGAGCCAGGGGTTTGTAGAGGTTCTAACCTTGATTTTGCGCAATGAAGCAACATTGTCTAGGTGTTGTAGAAATGTTTTGTTGAAATATGCTACAGCCTGGTCAAGTGGGAGGGTTTTTAGGGGGGTCCAGTCACAGTTACAGAGTAAAGTGTTGAGGACCTCAGGAGAGAATTTTTTTGTGTTTCTAGTGGATATATAGTTAGTGGTTTTGCATATGCTTGTTCTCCTACATATAAAGTATATTATGTTGTGGTCACTTAAGGTGTCTGGGAGACTGCCTGTGTGAGGGTACAATGTGGGGTCGTTAGTTAGGACCCAGTCAAGGATGGATTCCCTTTTAGATTTTTTATCACATCTAGTTGGAATTTGGACTAGCTGCTTGTAGCCATGGAGATGTATTAGATTACTTGGTGGTTCTGATATACAGGTGAACCAATCTAGGTTGAAGTCCCCTAGAATAAGGGTTTCTTGTGAGTATGTGGAAGAACACCAGGATAAGAAGTCTTCAAGGCTAGCAGGTGTATTACCAGGTGGAATATAAATCACATTTGTGGTGATGACCTTTTTAGGGTGAAGTTGAAGTTGTGAGATAATTATGTCCCAGTTATTGGGGGAGGGGTAGGAGTTTGGTAACTGACAGACAGTTAAGTTGGACTTCTACGGTAAGGCAGTTCCACCCCCTTTACGAAGTGGTCTGTCTTGTCTAATGATATTGTAGCTGATAGGGAGAACTTCTGAGTTAGCTATGTTTTTATTTAGCCAGGTTTCTGTTAAAGCAACTATGTCTGGGGAGTAGTGTGCTATTGTGGCCTGGAGGTCAGGCATTTTATTTTTGATACTTCTAATATTAATATTTAGCATTAAAAGATGGTTGGTTTTCCTGCTGTTATTGATTTGTCCAGGGATGAAGAAAGTGGGCGTGTTATGTTCTGACATTTGTGTTGGAGCAGTTTGTGTTGGACAGGATGGATTTGGGCCTGGGTTGGGGTGGATATCCCCACTTATGGTGAGCCTGGAGTTAAAATTGTTATACAGATGTTGGAGTTTGGTGAGGAGTGTGGGAAAGTATTGTGTTTTTTTGGAGTAGGAATGAGAGCATATGTGTTTAGTTCTGAATTGGTCCGTTATGTAGTTCTTGAATAACTGTGGGCAGATATTATTATAATGTGTGGTGTCTGTATACGAGAGTGCATAATGTAGTGTTGTGCTACTAAGTTTAGGGATATTGCTAGAGTGATAACTTGTGGTGGTGTAAAGAATTATGAGAAGACAGACTAGACTTAGTTGTGTGATAGTCATGGTTATAAAGTTTAAGTTGTTTCTAGGTGGGGGTCTGAATAGGAATTATAGGGTTGCACTATTAGTGGATGGGGAAGTAGTGTGGGTGGTGTAAAAAATGCCTAATGGGAATGAGAGTGATTGGGAGTATTTTGTGTGGAGCAAGTTGGTGTGGTATAATGTGATATGACTTGAGGAGCTGTGATTGGTGGAGGTGATGTGAGGGTGAGCTGTGGGTGTGGCTGTGATCACTATAAATGTAGAGGTAGTGGGGGTGGGAGGGAATAGGGGGGAAGGGCAGGGGAGCGGAGAAAGCCCAAGTGTTAGCGAGGGCAAACAGAGCGGGGCAGAGCCAACCAAGACAAGAGAAAAAAGTAAGTATTACTTTACAAATCTGAACACTTTAAACATATTCCTGAGGTCTAATGGCTTACCGGCAAGCAGAATGTAATTGCTGAAAGCACTTGTGTTCTGGTGGGAGACTAGAAATTTAAAGATGGCTCCATGCTCAGCAGAATTCTAATATAGACTTTGTATTGGAAGAGGGAGATAGCACAAGGGGTGTAAACCAGGTGGAATGCAAAGAAATCAGAGAGGCAATCAGTGGAAATCAGTGAAGGCCTCAGAGAGGGTAAGTAATAATTCAAACTACCTGTAAAGTGAAGGAGAGAAGAGACAGCAAAGTTTATTAAGATAGGGAGTGTGTCTTTACATTGACTTGCTGATTAGTAACCAGTTTGTGCACAGATTAGAGTAGTGAGATACATTAGCAATGAAGGGGAATGTATAGAGATGCAAATAAACAGGTGGGCCTCCAAGTGATACAAACTAAGGCAGAAAGCACTGAGAGGGCTGCTTGATGGTTAATTTAGTCACAGGGATGTGAATTAAATGTATACTGTCTATTGGACAGTTAGGATTACTGTACTACCGGGGTGGGTGGGGAGGACACAAGGCTACAACAGTCAGTTTTATTAGCAAGCTGAGAACTACTAAGAAATACTGCTAATGTAATAGCTTCACTCTCATAAAACATACAAGTAGAATGCCTGGGTGGACTGACCCTGCTCTTGAGGCTCAAAATGTATATCTTTGTTTAGTTTGCAGTACTGATTCCTTCTTATACTGTATGGGTGGAGTGGTAGCCGCAGACTGCAGATTTGCTTGAGTGTGCTCACAAGCAGAATAGAATTGCTGAAGAGCACTTGTGTCCTGGTGGGAGACTAGAACACTGCCTCATGTCTTTACAGACTAGCAATACATTTTCGGTATGTAATTCAGCTAATTAAGTCTACATTTGCTTACAACTTCAGCTTCCCACTAAATGCCACTTCTTGGGTGTAATAAAAACTGAAAATGGAAATTTATATCATTAACCTTAACCTTAAAAATGTAACACTAGTTAAACATCACTATATTTAAGAAGTTTCTGCCTACGTTACTACTTTTATTCCTGTCATGGTATGATGTTCTAAACAGTAGCGTGGTACTGATGTTCTAAACAAAGTACTAAAGTTATACTAGAGTACTCAACATCTCGCAATCAATAATGAAAACTAAACTTTACATAGAACTCTGCAAAATTAGCATCTGAATCCTCTATCTGATACCCATCACTGTACTTTTTACCACCTAATAAACTATGTGCTACAAGACTTGACACAAAGACAGTGCAAAAGTGACCATTTTTTCTGGGTCTGGCAACATGAAGCAACCGATTTGTCCAGGTGACCATTTCTTACTTGCAAACTACCCAGTATCAGACAACCAGTACTACACAGGCAATCACCCAAAGTGAGAAGTCTGACAAACTTTGCACTCCGCACATATGAAAGACAAAATTGTTTAATACACTACAAAAACACCCATGTCTGAATGCCAGACATCAGATCTACAATCATACGCTGCTACACCCTAACAAGCAAGGCTCAAGCCGCATGGCTGGATTGGTTATGCAGTAGAATGGGGGAGGAGAGACATATCCCAGCAGTGGTTAAATTCGCAGCACCTCCCTCAAGCCACCCACCTGCCCCATATAGCCCGCAAAAGAAAGCACAGTTTGACTAGCTCACAGCTCAGTAGGTCACCCTTTTTGTGGTTTATATTACCTGCCAGGCCCTGCAGAAAATGTTGGCAAATCATCTGCTTTAATTCCTATCGGCCCCATAGACTGACCCTGTAACAACTCCACCCTAACTCCTTCTGATAACACCAAATCCACTTACTAAGTGGAGGGAGGAGGGGGAACAGAGCCTTTCTAAACCAGATGTCCAAATGTGTCGTGATGCACGCATGTTTATGTTCCTCCTTACAGCAGACTCTCGTTGTAACGCGGAGTAAAGTTTTTTTTTTTAAAGCATCCTCGCCAACCTGCAGCTGTAAGTGGGAGGGTGCTCAACCCCTCCCCCATGGTTCCAACTTCCAGTTACACTTAAGCAGGGTGCCGAGAAGAGTGCAAACGTTGTTAATTAAAATAAATACATACATAAAAAATACGTACATAAATTAAAACTGCGCCCTTTAAGAGGCTGGTCTGTATGGTGCCCTAGGCGGTCGCCTAGTTCGCCTATGCCTAAGGCCAGCCATGGGGTGGAGCAACAGGAATAAAGAAGGAGAGGCTGCCATTCTAGATTTCTGTCTGACAAATGGCTTGATCGCGGCCATCACATACATACATACATGCATACATACATACATACAGTACATACAAATATTTCAAGCACGGGCATTACTACCCTTCTAGCTTGCCAATATACCAAAACACTTGATCCCATAATAAGTGTCCAGGCTGTTAATAAAAATATCTAAACTAGTACTTTCTTTATTGCAATTTAGTAGTCTGTTCCATGCATCAGCTGCTCTTTCAGAGAACCAATTAGTACACTGCTCATTCCTATGGAATCTTCTACATAGGTTGTCTGACAGGGCGTGCGGGCGACTGGCATAGGGCTGCGGACTGCAGCCCCTCAAAAGAAAAAAAGAAAGAAAAATGAAAAATAAAAAAATATTTTTTAAAATTATCGGACTTGGCGCATGCGCAGAGACCGAGTCCGGCTTATCGGTCTATGCGCATGCCCCATAGGGGAGTGCACTTTACAGTGCACAGACCATCAGATTATGGGACGCGGACTGCAAGAGGAGCAGCAGGGACTCGGGACAGTGCCTTAGGGATCTCCCTCAGCCGGGAAGGAGCATGTGGATCTCGGGTCTTCAGTATTGCTTGCGGGAAGGATGTATGTAATGGTCACGACGTTAACTCTGGATGTATTCATTCAGGTAAGGTGCCTTTCAATTTACAATGTTTATTTTTCTTGAGTTTGTGCTTTTCTTTTTATTTGTGTATGGTGCTTGTGTGGAGTTTGTGTATGGTGCTTGTGCTTTACTGGAGTTTTTGTGTGTGTGTGTGTGTGTGTGTGTGTGTGTGTGTGAGAAAATGCCCAGGTGCTTATGGTGGTGGTAGGGAATGCCTCAGGCTTGAACCCTGTACCCTGTATGCAGGTGTTAAAGACTTGAGTTCCCTACCACCACCTTCAGATTTTACCTCATATTCGATCTGATCTGTTCCTCATAATATCTGTGGTTTGTAAATGTTACAATGCTTGATATTTGATGGTGTAGTAGTAGCATTGTTGCCTCACAGCTGCAGGTTCTTGGGTTTGATTCTTGGCTGGGGTTCCTTCTTTGTGGGGTCTGTATCTTCTCCTGTGTTTGTGTGGGTTTGCTTTTGTGCCCTCCCATGTTACAAAGACATGTCTGCATTATTTCTTCCTGGGCCTCTGCTGAAAATTTGTTTATTTGTTCCAAGTCAGACTGTCCTGATTAAAAATGTTAAATAAAATTGATAGGCATTTGAATTTCAGACTTAAGGGTTTCTGAATGTTTAATTCCTTGCGTATTTGATGGTGCAGTGGTAGTATTGTTGCCTCACAGCTATAGGTTTTCTGGTTTGATTCTTGGTTGGGGTGGCTTCTGTGTGGAGTCTGCATCTCCTCCATGTGTTTGTGTGGATTTGCTCTGGTGCCCTGCCATTTTACAAAGACGTGTCTGCAGTTGTAATCCCTGCTGAAAATTGGTTTTGTTCTGTCCGCAGTAAAATTGACAGGCATTTGAATTTCAGACTTCAGGTTTCTGAATGTTTAATTCCTTGCATAATTGATGGTGCGGTGGTAGTATTGTTGCCTCACAGCTATAGGTTTTCTGGTTTGATTCTTGGTTGGGGTGGCTTCTGTTTGGAGTCTGCATCTCCTGCCTGTGTTTGTGTGGATTTGCTCTGGTGCCCTGCCATTTTACAAAGATGTGTCTGCAGTTTTAATCCCTGCGTCTCTGCTGAAAATTGTTTTTGTTCTGTCCGCAGTAAAATTGACAGGCATTTGAATTTCAGACTTCAGGTTTCTGAATGTTTAATTCCTTGTATAATTGATGGTGCAGTGATAGTATTGTTACCTCACAACTATAGGTTTTCTGGTTTGATTCTTGGTTGGGGTGGCTTCTGTCTGCATCTCCTCCCTGTATTTGTGTGGATTTGCTCTGGTGCCCTGCCATTTTACAAAGACGTGTCTGCAGTATTAATCCCTGCATCTCTGCTGAAAATGTCCGCAGTAAAATTGACAGGCATTTTAATTTCAGACTTCAGGTTTCTGAATGTTTAATTCCTTGCAGATTTGATGGTGCAGTGGTAGTATTGTTGCCTCACAGCTATAGGTTTTCTGGTTTGATTCTTGGTTGGGGTGGCTTCTGTGTGGAGTCTGCATCTCTTCCATGTGTTTGTGTGGATTTGCTCTGGTGCCCTGCCATTTTACAAAGACGTGTCTGCAGTTTTAATCCCTGCTGAAAATTGGTTTTGTTCTGTCCGCAGTAAAATTGACAGGCATTTGAATTTCAGACTTCAGGTTTCTGAATGTTTAATTCCTTGCATAACTGATGGTGCGGTGGTAGTATTGTTGCCTCACAGCTATAGGTTTTCTGGTTTGATTCTTGGTTGGGGTGGCTTCTGTTTGGAGTCTGCATCTCCTGCCTGTGTTTGTGTGGATTTGCTCTGGTGCCCTGCCATTTTACAAAGATGTGTCTGCAGTTTTAATCCCTGCCTCTGCTGAAAATTGTTTTGTTCTGTCCCAGTAAAATTGACAGGCATTTGAATTTCAGACTTCAGGTTTCTGAATGTTTAATTCCTTGTATAATTGATGGTGCAGTGATAGTATTGTTACCTCACAACTATAGGTTTTCTGGTTTGATTCTTGGTTGGGGTGGCTTCTGTCTGCATCTCCTCCCTGTATTTGTGTGGATTTGCTCTGGTGCCCTGCCATTTTGCAAAGACGTGTCTGCAGTATTAATCCCTGCATCTCTGCTGAAAATTGTTTTGTTCTGTCCGCAGTAAAATTGACAGGCATTTGAATTTCAGACTTCAGGTTTCTGAATGTTTAATTCCTTGCAGATTTGATGGTGCAGTGGTAGTATTGTTGCCTCACAGCTATAGGTTTTCTGGTTTGATTCTTGGTTGGGGTGGCTTCTGTGTGAGTCTGCATCTCCTCCATGTGTTTGTGTGGATTTGCTCTGGTGCCCTGCCATTTTACAAAGACGTGTCTGCAGTTTTAATCCCTGCTGAAAATTGGTTTTGTTCTGTCCGCAGTAAAATTGACAGGCATTTGAATTTCAGACTTCAGGTTTCTGAATGTTTAATTCTTTGCATAATTGATGGTGCGGTGGTAGTATTGTTGCCTCACAGCTATAGGTTTTCTGGTTTGATTCTTGGTTGGGGTGGCTTCTGTTTGGAGTCTGCATCTCCTGCCTGTGTTTGTGTGGATTTGCTCTGATGCCCTGCCATTTTACAAAGACGTGTCTGCAGTATTAATCCTCGTCTCTGCTGAAAATTGTTTTTGTTCTGTCCGCAGTAGAATTGACCGGCATTTGAATTTCAAACTTCATGTTCTTCAGAATACATAGTAGCACAACCTTTTTCTAGCAATTTTCTAAGTTTATAAGATGAATATTTTAAATTTGTCCCTATTTTTGGGACTGTATTCCCCATTATTGGCTTCGTCCAGGTTTTGTGCTAAGGTTGACAGCTATGGCAAGAACTGAATTCACTGAATATGGACTGTAGAATTGTGCATATTTACTGATAAAGGTGCACTGTAGAATTGTGCATATTTACTGATAATGGTGGACTGTAGAATTGTGCATATTTACTAATAATGGTGGACTGTGGAATTGTGCATATTTACTAATAATGGTGGACTGTAGAATTGTGTATATTTACTAATAATGGTGGACTGTGAAGTCTGAGTAGACTTTTTATGATAAATGTTCTGAACTGGGCAGTTTTGCCATTATGGGTGCATATGTTTTGTTTCATTGCTTACTGGAAAAATGTTCAAAACAAATTTAAAACACCCTCTAACAAGTGTACTGTATTGTACAAGGAATATAATTTTAGTACAATGAGGAAGGTGTATCAAAGAGCACATGTATGTTTCATATGCAAGGGGCCTATGATTCGAAAACGGCCCAAAATTAATCTTTATCTGCCACTGGCAAAATGTATTTTCTTTGAATGTGGGTTTCAATGCTGTTTCAATGAATGTGAGTTTCAAGGGCAGAGAAGTTTTAATGCTAAGTTTTCATTGTGAGACTGCATTGCTTTGTTTAACAGATAACTTAATGTTTGTGCTGTAAAATACAAAATAAAACTTTCAAATGAAGTCCAATCATTGAAGTAAAGCAGTATGCACATTAGTGTTTATGGTAAATGGAGTGAAATAGCCAAGTAATGGTTAATTGGAATGGCTGCAGAGGCTCCAGTTCAACCATTATTTTGTCAGGGGAAGGGCAGCAAACTCAGACAGGCCCAGCTGAACTATACCTCCCAACTGTCCAGATTTTCAAAGAATGAATAGATTTTTGCTTCTTATTTTTGGTTTGTTGTTCATAAAATTTGTAGTTTTAATTCCTAAATGATTTGCCAGAAGTCACTAAATAATAAGTTTCAGACTTCATAACCTTCATAAAATGCATGTTAAAGTAAGAGCCGTTCTATCAACTGTCTCAATTTATACAAGAGCAATTTTAGTACTGTTTATATGTGCCCCAATATATTTGGCCTTGTTCAGATTTACTGCATTAACAGGTTGAGAGGTACATGCAAATAAATTGCTTTATAGAATTAGGCATAGCCAACCTCTCAACTGTCCCCAATTTTTGGCTCAAAATGTTGCTCTTCCCCTAATAATCCCTCCATAAAATAGCAATTTTGGAAGAAAACATGGAGGGTTTACAATTAAGAAATAACTGTAATAATCAAAGTTATAGATTACTTGAAATGCATGTAGATTCTTTTATTTTGTCAGCTGCTCAAGGTAGCAGTACTAATATTAAAGTGTCCCTTCTTTGACAGGTAGAAGCTGTATTGTGTGTCTATTTTATATTTTTGCATCACATTTTTGGTCCATTTTTCATAAAATTGTGTTTTTGGCAAATTAGTGACAAATCACTAAAGACTGAAGTTAGAAAATGACAGACATTTGAGTTTCAGATTTTATACCCTTCAGAAAATTCATACTAATGCAAGACCTATTCTATTATCTTTCTAAGTTTATTAGAGCAATATTTAAAAATTGTCCTTCTTGTTGTGCCTTTGTCCCACTTCTGTGTATGGCTTTGTCCAGATTTCTTGCTCTTGAAGTTGAGAGGTATGACAAATGTGTCAGGGCCATCACAGTCAGCCAGAGAGATTTCAAATTGTGACATGCTTGTTGCACCCCACTCCCCATGTAGTGACTCTGGATGTGTCCAAGCAAGGCAAGGAGTAGTTGTATCTACCTTGGATGGGGAGGACACACTGCATAAGTACTACAGTGGCTTTTCATCTGTCCTTGATTTTGCAGAATGGTCTGGTTTCTGTCATATTTTTGTACTGTTGATTTATGCTTATTACTCAAAGTGCCTGTTGCTCTGTGTTTAAGTAGCAATGCTTTAATGACCATAAGGTAAGCTTGTCTGACATCGTAAGATGCAAGTAAGCTTTAATAAGCATACTGTTAAAGAATTGCCAACATTGAAAGCCTTTCTGTTGTTGCCATGCAGAGAATACTTGACTAGATAATGTATAAGCCTTGGGTATTAAAGGACAGGATTCCATTATTTTAAAAGCTCATTACACTTGTTGGAGACTTCCAGTCATCTCTACAGGCTTTACCCGTAAACTAAACAGAATGCCAATCATGTGTGGTCCATAACCTGTACAGTAATCCTTTAAGCAATGTATCTTGAGCTTGTTTCTTGTTTGCTTTTCATTTTTACTTTTATCATGTTTTCCCCATGAAACGTTGTCAGGCAGCAGGTCTTTTTGGATAAGAAACATTTTTACAAGTGGGGCATCACATAGATTTCTACTTTCAGCATGTTGCTTGGTACTTTAATAAAGCTGAATATATTATAATTAGAACTGCAGTGCAAGGAGAAGTAGTTTGAGTTGAGTGCTTCTGGTTTTCTTTTACTTGATTTTGACTGGCATTCCAGTAATGTATTTAAAAAGTAATTTATTTTTCATGCCTCACAACCTTTTGTTTCCATCTAGATATTAAGTAAGCTGTCATGCAGCCAATGCATTGAAATATTTTTATTCTTCTACACTTATTTTTGTCTTGATTGGACTTTCATAATGATGGTTTGCCACCCAGGGCAGCGTATTTAATTAAAGTTAGTTTTTTTGTGGTTTTGTGCATAGCTCCTCCCCTTTATGGTTGACCACACCCCTTCCCTTTGACCCCGCCCATTCAGCGTCTCCTGCAGCCCCCCTGTGATTTGAAGTCACCAGCCGCCACTGTTGTCTGATGATTCTCTGCTACTTTTTGATAACCCCAAACATTCCCAGAGGTATTTGTCTCTAAATACCCTATGTACCTGAATAAGATCTCCTCTTAGATATCACGTGGTTCAGCAGCAGAGACATTCAACAGATCACATACAAGAGTGGCCAAATTGCAACTCCGGTAGACTTCCTCCCAGTATAAAAAAGGCACTAGGGTAGAATCAGTGATTGCCAAGTCTTCTCCAGGGTAACAGTCAGCCTACAGCACAAACCACTGGTTGCCACAATCATCTGCGAGCAGTGGTCAGAGAAAGCTTTAAGGGCAGCAGAGACTAGGCTGAAGATCTTTCAAATGAGAAAGCACAGGAGTTCAAGGAAATACTCAGGGCTTTGTCATCTCATGGAGAAGAGGAAATAAGTAGAGGTTTGTACTAAGCTAACTGCCTTGTGAGTCATTTTAAGCCTAGCCAACTATCTCTTGTGAGACTCAAACCGTGCACCTTGTGTTTGTAAGGCAAACACCTTAACCATTAGGCCACCCTCCCACATATAGATTAGTACTAAGCTAACTACCCTTGAGAGCCATTTTAAGCCTAGCCAACTATCTCTTGTGAGACTCAAACCCTGCACCTTGTACTTGCAAGGCAAACACCTTAACCATTAGGCCATCCAATATTTGAAGGAAGAACAGCAATGTGTCAAAACAGCGTGTGGGAGGACTATAGATGTTCAGTCGAGCCAGGTATGGAAATAAGGTACATAATGAAAGATTGTGATGGAATTCAGAAGTGCTGGAAGTCATCAAAAGAAAGAAAGAAGAAGAGCAGGAAAACTGCGAGATAGAAGAGACTGAGCAGGCTAAGAAGGAATACTGGTTGGCTAACAAAGAGGTTAAGAGAGCAGCTGCAATAGCAAAAAGCAAGGCATCAGAGACACTTTACACCTTCTGGAAAGTGACTCAATAGATGGCACAAAGTAACTTTAGCAGGTCACAAGGCAAAGACAGAAAGATAAAGAAGACAGTCAGACACTCTTCATAAGGGATGCCAGCAACAAGCTGTTCAGCAGTACACACAACATCAAAAGCAGATGGAAGGAGTATTTCTAGCAGCTTCTGAATGAAGAAAACTCCACAGAAGCTGAATTGCCCCCAGACACACTCCATGATGAAAGAAGAGGAGGAGCCCATCCTAGAAGAATAAGAAGTAAGAACAGCACTAAGGAAGACAACCTCAGAGAAAGCAGCAGATTCAGATGAGGTCACAATAGATATAATCAAAATGTTGAGTTAATTTGAGGAGAAATGGCTCTTGATGAAGATAAAGGTATATCCCAAATGACTGGAGAATAGTACCAGTGTACAAGAACAAAGGGGAAATTCATAACTGTGGGCAGTACATCGGTATCAAACTTCTGTCTCATTGCATGAAAGAACTGGAGACTGTAATTCATAGAAGAATACATAGTAGTGGAAAGTAAGATGGGAGAAAAGCAGTTCAGATTCAGATCAGGCTGCAGCACACATGATTTTATGTTTGCAGTGAGACAGATAGTTGAGAAAAAGCTAGACATGAGGAAAGAGTCCAACTGGCCATTCCTAGACATTTAGAAAACATATGACAAGATTCCAAGAAAGCTGATTTGGGCAGTCCTGTGGTGGTTCGAAATCCCAGAAACAGTAAAATTGGTGAAGGCTACGTACAAAAACTAAATGACGAAAGGACGAGTAGTGTTTGGGCTCAAAGGGCAGATCCCAGTGGGAGTGGGTGTGCATCAGGCTTCAACTCTAAGCTTACTGCTGTTCCTGTTGGAGACAGACTACATTTGCAAACAGTTCAGAGGGGACAGATAAAGTTACTGTATGCAGACATAGCATTACAGACTCTGAACAAGAACTTCAGCAAAGGATAGGGAAATGGAATGCAAAACTGAAGACACATGGAATGACACTAAGTACAGGTAAGACAGTTGTAATAGCAGCATATAGGGAAAATCAGAAGAAGCTGAAAGGTGAGATAGAAGGGAAAATTGTGGAACAAGTTAACAGTTTTAAGTACCTGGGTGGAGTGGTTGAGAAGAAGGGAAGTCTAAGGAGTCAGAACTACAATTAGAGGGGCTGCAGCTGCCTGGCACAGAGTATCAGGGGTACTGTATGACAGCCAAATAAGCTGAAAAGTAGGATGGAGAAAACAGTGGTGCAACCATTACTACTGTATGCTTCAGGACCCCCGGCAGTGAAGGTTGAGCATTTGAGGAATCTACAGGTGATGGAGATGAAGTGATTCAGATAAGTGGTAGGATGGACATTGTGGGACAGATGATGAAATGAAGACATCATGGCAGAAGTGCAAGTAGCTCTTATTGCAGAGATGGTTCACTATTATGGCGATTATGGCTTAAGGAACAGATTATAGTGGTTTGGGCACATGTGTAAGAAAGCAGACAACATTCTGCTGAAGAAAATTTGGGATAGACAAGAAGAAGGCAAGATGAATTCAGGGTGTCCAGAAAAGAGATGGATGGTTTGTGTGAAACACCTCTGACAGTCAGGTCTGACTCCCAAAGAGGGTAGGAGAGTGGCATTGAATTGGGAGACATAGCAACAGTTGATGTGACACCCCAACCCATGTAGAAATTGGGGAAAATAAGGTTGACGATAATGATGATGATTCCATACAAACTGAGCAATGCCTAAAAAACAGGCCAAGCAGAAACACATTAGTGCATCTGCTAGGTCATCATCCACATGTAAGCCCAAGTTCTCAGATGCAGAAAGTGAGGTGCTACTCCAGGACCTCCATCTCCATCTACATGAATAGCAGCTTTTTGGCCTGCATTCAGATGACCAGCACTAACATGATCATGCCTGGGAAAACATTGTAACCAATGTTAATTCAAGAACAGCTCTATTGCTTGGTGTTTATACATTGCTGAATCACTCCCCATCTTGTGTTGCCTCTTTAGCATTCACATAGATACTCATTTTAAAAATGTCACTCATTACTATGTCTATTTTATAAGGTCAGCAGCATATATCACAGCAGATCATGCTGCTGTGTATGGCCATATGGCCATGTTGGGCAGCTTGTTTTTTTCAGAATTGCACACACTCTGTGTTTGATCAGTTGCCACATAGATTCACTTATCACAATGCAGCAGAGTTTTCTAGAGCCATTTCATGATCTTTTGTTAATTTTTTTCAGAGACACTGGTGGCATTGTAGGAAAAAAAATTAGTGCTTCAACCTCATAATGAATATAATAACATGCCAAAAAGACTGCAACAGAACAAACACATTCTGATAACTGTGGCAAAAAAGCCCATTGAGAACTGTTTCAATTGATTCTACTTGTACTAGTTTTGGTTTAATTATAATGGATTTCCAAAAATGATTAAATGATCTACCTGTAAACATGATCTTAATAATTCACTAGAAAATATGATAAACGTTCTTATTTCCTTTTTATGAGAAGGGAACCTAATTAAGGTATGTTCACATCAGTATGCTTTAATACTTACAGAATTTGATAAGGCATCTTGGCAGACAGTGGTTAAGCAATTGTACAGTAATATTTAAAGCAATTTATGAGGGAGTTTACCCAGAAAACCATGGGAGACATTTAGTTTGAATAAATTCCAAAAAGAGTTTAAAGTTAAATATATACAGATGTTTAATAAAATTATGGGAGAAAAAGTAACATTATTCACAAATATGGTTTTATATATAGTTTTATATATAGTGCAAGGTTATAATGCCTTCCACACATTTAGGCCAGCTACTTCACAGGCAGAGACTTAAGGTGGAGATGTCTATATTTACATCAAAAATAAATATACTTCAAGGCTGGTCAAACAGGACAATGCACTTGAGCTGCTCCATGTTCAAATCATCATAGGTAAAATCCAGTACCACTTCTTTGCAAGCTATAGGTCCCCCTCTGTGACCCAGGAAACCCATACCGTGTATTTAAACATATTAGAAACACTAACCATCCAACCCAATACCATATTCACGGGTGACTTTAATTACCTCACTATTAACTGGGAATCCTATATGACATCAAACGTACATGCTCAGAGATTTCTGGATTTTGTAAACACAAACTCTCTGGACCAGATAGTCAGTACACTGACCAGGGGTGCAACCGTACTGGATCTGGTCCTCACTAATATGGGAGAGTGCTGCACACCCCCTACTGTAATGCCTTCCCTGGTAAGGTCAGACCACAAAATGGTCTCATTTGAAGTAAAAACAAAACCTGAACCCCCCAGCTAAACCAGGAATATTCAGGAACTATTCTAAGGCTAACCTCTTGCTATTAAGTGAGAACCTGGCAAAATGTCAAACCCCTATAAACCCTGAGAATACTCCTGCATATGCAGAACTGTTCACATAAACCCTGTACAAGCATGTTAATAGCTGCATATATGGGTATCACAGGAGGAAGAAAATCATGGCAAAAATTAGGAGGTGCAGCACCCAGCAGGATAAAAGCACTCTCATCAAACTAAACAACTCAGAGGACAAATAAATTCTGCCAAAGCCAAATTTGAGGTAAGTTTGGCCCCCCAGGCCAAGGACAACCACAAAGCATTTTTATTTAAATGTAGCCTCCAAACAGGCTTCATGCCTCATGAATGGAGAAAGGCAACAGTCATCCCTCTGCACAAAGGTGGGCCATCTACAGACCCTGGAAACTACAGACCCGTAAGTCTCACTAGTCTTATATGTAATAATAAGATATAGTAAATATAATAAGATATAGTAACCCTCCAGAAACTGGACCCAGCCCAGTTTGGTTTCGTCAAGGGCAGCACATGCCCATTCAACCTGATGGACTTCTTTGAGAAGGTCACCAAAGCAATGGATGAGAGCAAAATCGTTCACACTGCCTATCTTGACTTGGCCAAGGCATTTGACACAATACCCCACTCGAGCATTGTTGACAAACTCAAGAGGTTAGGTATAAACCAGTATGTCACCCAGTGGATAGCCAACTGGCTCACAGACAGGACCCAAGAAGTTAGAATTGGGGAGTCCACTTCTATAAAGAGGTCAGTCACAAGTGGAGTCCCTCAGGGATCGGTCTTTGGCAGCTCCTTTTTAGTATTTACTTCTCAGAAGTTAAGGCTAATGTCAGTGGTCTCAGGCTGACTAAATTTTCAGATTATTCCAAATTAGGAGCTGTCATTCAATCTGATACTGACACAAATGTTCTCCAGGAGGCGCTGACACAAACAAACAACTGGTATCAGAGCCATGGACTAAAACTAAATGCCAAGAAATGCATAATAGTATCCTTTGGGAAGTCATCCATCCCTGGTTACTGTCATATTGACAACACACCCTTTAGAGCTGACCCAGAAGTTACTGACTTAGGAACACACATAGATAGTAATTTAGCCTTTGATTATCATGTGTCTACAGTGGTGAGGAAATCATTCTGTGTTGCACAACTTATAAACAAAGGTATGGCATCTAAGTCCAAGGAAGTAATTGTTCCACTGTATTCAGCATTCATCAGACCTATCATTGAGTACAGTGCTCCCTTTGGTATGTACCTAACCAGACATATCCAACAACTGGAATGTCCACAGAGGTTCCTCACTAAAAGAATGTAGAACATAAGTAATATGTCCTATGCTGACCTCCTCAAGGGCCTATCCATGTATTCTGTCTCCTACAGGCTTTTGAGGGGAGATCTATGCCTGGCATGAAGGGCATTGTCAGACCCCATTCTGATGGACCTCCTGCATATCCACAAAGCAAACAGTACCAGAATTACCCATTCTAAAGACTTAAACCTTGATTGTGATATAAAAAGGACTTGCTGTAGAGATAGGTATGTATCCCAGAGTCTACACTGTCTATGGAACAGGCTCCCCATCCATGTGAAGCAGAGTTCCTCCCTAACCCAGTTCAAGTGCAACTTGGACAATTGGATAGGAAACCAGAAATTCATCCCTGGTCTGGCACCTATGTCTCTAATGCAAAGAGGTAACCTGTAAATGGTTCATCTCCCAGACCCATGTTTACACTTATCAAGGGTATCAGAACTGTCCTTTGCTTTTAAGAATGCCCTTTCATGAAAACGTAGGCTATGTTATACCAAAAAGAAAAGAACGGTTAAGCTATCAGAAAGAATAGGGACTTTTCCCTGTCATTCTTGTAAGACTTGCCCTTATATTTCAGGGAAGAAATTATTTGTTCATTTTACTACAGGAGCTAGGTTTGATGATGATTTCTATGCAGATTGTACTAGTACATGTTTAGTTTGCCTAGCAACTTGCAAAAAATGCCTATTTTTATGTTGGTATGACTAGCAGGAGATTGAAGGATATGGTACTTGAGCAGGTACTTGAGCATATAGGTGATATAAGGAGGGATGTACCTACAAATGCTTTAAATAAGCATGTTAAGTTAAAGGAAGGGCATTCCCTTTGAATTTATGGTGTTATGTCTTTTATATGTAAATATTAGAGGGGATAGTCTGCTTAATAGGATAGAGAATGAGGAGTTAGAATGGATTTTAACCTTACAAGCAGATAAAGGCTTTGGGTTAAATGATAGTGTTTCTTTAAAACCTCTCCTAAAAACTCGGAGGTTGCTACATTGATTAATTTGCCATTTGGGTCCTTTAATTGTATGGATGTCCTTATAGATTAATAAATTAATTAAGTTATGTATTGAATGGGTAGTATTTAAAGATATTGGATTTATGTCTGTTTTATGGTCTGATGAAGTGTTATACGAAAGTGCTTACCTTTACCTGTAATTAAATTATTTTAACTATAGATTTGGTGGTCGTATTCTTTTATTCTTGGAATTAGTTAAAGGTGCAGTTTACTGTAGCATTTCAAAAGATTGTGTGTAATGATGGTACTATTAATAAGCAATTACTGCATCAGACATATATACAGAGTTGTCATTAATCTAAAATATTTTGGGGGGTTATTGACTGCAACTTTTAGCACAGATCTATTGGAAGACTAGGTTAATGCCACTATGGGGGTATGTATTTGTTGGTTCCATGCTAAAATGCTGAAGGTACAAAATATTGAAAATAAAAAATGTTGAAAGTGGAATTAGCCCCTTCCTCACGGTTGTTTGATCTTGGAGTTAGTACATATAATTAGCAGGGGAGTTGGAGGTGCCACCCCCTCACATGGGTGTTGCAGGATGGTTTGCCCCCCCGCATTAAATACATTTTGGCATTTTGTGTTTTAGACATACTGTACCTTCAACATTTTGGCTTTTCGAACAAACACAACAGAACCATATTTGTTAAATCTTTTACAAATTACAAAGAAGGAAGTATAGGGTTTGGGAAAATATATACCACATCTATTACCAGAAAGGCATAATCATGTGATTAAGAGATTAAAAACGTATTTGAATTTGACTAAGAAGATGTTTGAGACTAATCTGAGATGTATGATAATAAGAATTATTTTCATACATAAATAGACACAAAGGAATTATTAATAACATTGGGCCAGTAACTCATGGGGGTAAAATATTACATTTGAGGACAGAATTAGCAAAAGTATGTAACTCCTACTTTTTCTAGTACTAGTAAATAAGTTGAATGTTATAATCAGGTTTCCTTGCTTAAAATTAATTATGCTGTTTCCTGTCCAGAATTTACATTAGGTTTAGGAAGTAAATCTATAGTTAAGATAAAAGATGATAGTAGTCCAGGACCAGATAACATTTCAGGTTGCTTTAGGACTACATTATCCAGGGACATGATTAGTAATCTCAGTATTTTGTTTAATCTGTTATCAACTTTGGGTATGGTACCCATGAGTTGAAAAGTGGCCAGTGCGGTTTCAACTTATTAGGTGGTATTTTTGATAACGTTAATAATTACAGACCTGTTTGTTTAATCTCATTAATGGAAAAATGCTTTATAAGATGTGTTTCAGTTATGAAGATGGTGATGTATACTGCATGGAGACTGTGAAGTGAATGCTGCACTAGACTTTAGCTTCCCAATATGGAAGACATTGCAGATGCTTGTGCATATTATCTTTCACTTTGCAGGACATCTTATTTGAGCTCAACCTCTTCAGGCCCTTCTAAAGGCCACTCTGGTCATGATTCTCCCTTCTTCTCTCCTGATTTGTTTCCCTATATAGATTCAAGATTTGTGGGGTGCAAGAATACCCACTTCATATGTTATTACTGTTATCCATTCCTTTTAGAGGACCAATGTTTCCATTCATTTTGATTGTCAAAGGGTCAACATGTAATAGGCTCTGCAGAAGTTTATCACTCACTCACTCACTCACTCACTCACTCACTCACTCACTCACTCACTCACTCACTCACTCACTCACTCACACAGGTGCATGTAACCCCTCATGTTACTCACAGAAGCTTTCACTCACATTAGGTTTCCTGTTTCCAGGGAGTATACTGCTCAAAGATTGCAGATGATAAACAAACAGGCTTTTGTACACAGAAATACATGCACATACATGTACACTTAGACATACACCCAAGTGTGCCTACTCTTTCTCTCTCATTTACACACACACACACACACACACACACACACACACACACACACACACACACACACACACACACACACACACACACACACGCATGCACATTTACATACCTCTTATTCAGAAAATGGCATTTAAACAAGTATTTGCATCTACATTCCATCAAAATGTTCTTTTTTTTGTTTGTAGGTTTTTACCAGAGGCTAAACTGCAACGTCATCCCTTTGTCTACCTTCCTTTTGGAGCAGGACCTCGAAGCTGTATTGGAATGAGGCTGGCTATTCTTGAGATAAAGATTACACTGGTTCGAGTTTTGCAGAAGTTTGAGTTTGAGACTTGTCCTCAGACACAGGTACAGATGCAAAGTGACAGAATGAAATTAGTATTTCAGTTACAATAAAGCTCCTCACATTATTATGTTAGAGCCAGAAAGAACGGCATATTTTGCAGACTAGAGATTAAGAAACTTCCAAGAGGTAGCAGCATTGTTTAAAACCTTCAGGTTAAGGCTTTGTAAAACTTACCTGATTTGTGTTATTTCACCACCAATAGTATTTACCATTTGCACATTGAAGGAGGAACCGGAGTGCCACTTCTTAGGCATGGTCACATGAAGTTGTACTGTATTACACTGTGTGAACTAAAAAAAAAATGCCATTGTTACGTTCCATTTGATTAATAACAGAAGGAGGCAATAATTCCTGCAAGTCTTGCCTTTTAAATGCATTTAATGTACTACCTCCCCTCATCTGCCTTGTCATCATAGTTTTCAAATGTGTCAGTTACTGGTCTCCCCCAGAGGGCAGTCCTAGCTCAGATTAAAGCGGTAATCAATAAAATCTTGAGTTAATCAGATTAGCATAACCCAGCTCCTAAACTGGAGGCAGCCCCTAATTTCTAAATTTGTCAAATAGGATGGATAGAGCTTTTATGTTCATCACTTATCTTTGAGTCTATGAATAAAAGTTTGAAGAAAAAAATCCTAAGCAGGTGAATGAGAAAAGTGCATTTTATTATACATCAATGTATTTTTTTGTATTTTTGAAATACATCTATTCACAGGTAAGGCTGTCTGTCTTTTTAATTTATCTAACTTAGGTCTAGTAACTGTCACTTTTACGTAGACATTGACTTAACAGTAATATGTCAGGAAGGTGTATTACATTTGCACTTTTTTACTTATTACTGTACCTGTTTTAGCTATGTTTAGAAGTTATTTTGTCCCATCTTGTCTTCATTTTGCTGGTTGGGTTCAGAACCAAGCATTGGTTCCAACTCGGCCTTATACTAAAGCTCGAGAGCTGTTTACTGGCTCGAGGCTGCACTCTATCCCATGAAGCCTAGTAGCAGATACCCTGAGCTCGTTTGCTGCTTGAAGCTTCAGGATACCTCTGTGCTGGCTCAGGCTGAGTAAAATATTTTACTCTAGTTAGACTGGATTTTCTCAAAGTTTTTTTCAACTAAAAGTTAATTTAAAGTTAATTTAAAGTTATTTACTAGTAGTTATGTTGCTATCCCTATCTAGTCCATTTTTTGTGTGTTTGTTCTATTGGGCCATTGTTTCTACTGCCAGGCCTGTGTGCTTTCTGGTGCTCCCCTTTTACTGTTTAAGTTAGAGATCGGGGAGCTGTTTGTTCTTCCTTTTCTACAGCCCGTTTAAGTTAGAGGGCTTCTTCCCATACTGTTGTTGTTGGTTTAAAGAGCGCCATTTAAGTTAGAGGCATCTCCTCAGTTTAAGGCATACGTTATTTCAGTTAGAGACTGTCCTCAAACCCTCTTCTCTACCTATCCTTTATATATATATATATATATATATATATATATATATATATATATATATATATATATATATATATATATATATATATATATATATATATGTATATACATATGTAAAAAGTTATTAGTTCTTAGTTAAAGTAGTTTTTTTTTGCCTCTCCTTGTAGTTTCCCTTGTGGTTTATTGTAGTTAGAGACCAGTAGTTTGTGTTACTGCAGTATGTCTAAGGAAAAGCATTCAGGTTTTAAAAAATGTGATTCTTGTACACAGAAGATGTCCATCATGGATGAACATACCAGCTATGTCTATTGTTTATGGGCAGTGCACCTGCAGGACTCTTGTTCCATTTGTCATGGATTTAGTGCAAGAGTCCTGCAGGAGCACAAGAATAAACTTATTAATAGAGGGCTTCTTAAAGGACCCTTTGAACAAGCCCCACAGCAGCCTTTAACTTCAAAATTGCCGTCGGCTCCGGCTTCAGAGCTGACAAAGCAGTTGACTCTAGTTACCGTTGTCTTGGATCCAAAGTCTGTTGGATCCAAGAAAGACAAATCTCCTTTTGTTCCACCAGTTACTTTGGAACCATCCAAGAGAAAAAAGAGGGACCGGTCACCGTCCCTGGAGCCTGTGCGCTCAGTGCCACATTCCACCTTGCTACAGTCTGTGGCTGGTAGCCACAAGTCCTCAGTGTACTCTTCCAGATCATCCAGGAGTTTATCGGATGATGACATGGAGCGTGTGGTGCAGAGGTTGCTCAAGACACCGGCCCTAGCTAAAATTCTGTCCAGCCCAGCCTCAAAGGATGTAAAGCGGAAGTCCGTTTCTTCTGTACTAGTTATTCTTCCTCTGACTTGGTTGAGTTCGGAGCCAGAGCATCTGGAGGTCATAGTGATGGAACCGTCGGTTCCGAGAACCACATCTGAAGTTTCAGTACCGATGTCTGCTCCGATCGCTTCCGTTGAAGGATCTGGTAGCTGACACTTACCCATTGGCTACAGGGTGGAGAGTTGGCTTAAACCCTTGTTGGACCTGGATCTCCCACTCAGAGGTTCGGCTCAGGTAATTTCTGCACCAACATCAGTCTCGGAGCCCTCATCCTTGGTGCAGGGGAGATCTCAGAGTTCCTCGGAACCGGAGACTGTCTCGGGCTACAATTGAGATGCTTTTGAGGTGATGAGGAGTGTGCTTTCCCCTGAATCTGCTCCACTGTTGGCTCTGGACACTCTTCCCCTGCAGGGCCCAGTGTCAACCTCCACTCCACCTCTTCAGCCCAGGTGCAGGGAGCCCATGCCTCAGGTTACCCCTTTGGGTGAGACATTTTCTTCCAAGACCTCCCCAGAGCATCCCTCTGAGGAGATGCCTCAGAAGCATACATGTAAGAGGAAGTATATAGACTCCCCCGAGTCTGTCACGTCAGATACAGACTTAGAGGATTCAGAAGGGTCCCCATGCTCACCCTCTGAGGATGTCTCTTTTTCAGACATCTTAGAGATCCTTAAACAGTGGGAAGAATGGAAGTCCCTATCCCCTTCTGAGGATGAGTCTGTTTACCTAGAGACATTCGGCTCTGGACCCTCCACCTCTTGGGTGTCTCCGCCTTTTGACAAACTACTGGAGGTGGTCAGTTGGAAGGCATGGGGCTCTCCAGAGATGGTGGACCCTGTTCCGAGGAGGCAAAATAAGTTTATCACTGCCCCTAGGGACAAGCAGTTTCTTACAAAAGGTGTTCTGGTACATGCTATGGTGGTGGCAGCGGCCACCAAGAAGGAATTAGCTGAAACTTCGTCTGTCCATCTGCTGAACTAAGAATCTCAAACGATGGACAGATATGGGAAGTGTATGTTTTCCTCAGTGGCATTTACTGTGAACTCGCTTAATTATCTTTCTGATTTCATGAGACTTTAGGGGGATCTCCTCAAGGAGCTAGGAGATTCGCTCCAAGGTGCTACAGCTGAGGTGCTCCCGGTGACAGTGATGACTCAACTTGCAACCTTAACCTCCATAGCAAACTACTCCATGCACCTGATTTCATATGTGGCTGATGGAATGAGTAGGGCAGCAGGCACAGGGGTTGCTCTAAGGAGACATTCTTGGATGTGGTTTTGTGACTTTGCTGAACCCTTCAAGTCTTACTTTACTAATGCCCCTTTTGATGGCTCATCCTTGTTTGGGCCAAAACTTAAAGAAACTCTCACCAGGTGCAAGCAGGACAGCAAAACTCTATCTGCCGTGGGAGTGTGTTTCTCCACCCCTACTAGACCTTACCCCAAAGGTCAGAAGAGTGGAAAGATGTGGTTGTGGAAATCACAATGAGCTTTGCCTGATGCACATGGCAAATTTTCCCCTAGGGGCAGAGGGGGAAATAATGGAAGATGCCATCTTCCCAGCAGAGGGGGTCCGCAGAACTCCTGAAAGGAGGCCCACCTGTCCACCTCTGGAGGCAGTCAGGAGGAAACTATCACTGTACCCAGAAGCCTGGCAAAACATCACCAAAGACAGATGGGTATAGTTGATCATATCCAGGGGACACAACATTATCTTTTCTCATCCACCCCATCCAAAAAAATCCATCCTAGACATACCACCCAGTCAAAGGTATCAAGGAACCCTAGAAATCCAAAGGTTGCTAGAAAAAAGAGCCATTCAAAAAGTCCCCGCAGACCAATCAGGATCCAGAATTTACTCAAGATTCTTTTTACTGCCAAAGAAGACAGGGGACTGGAGACCAATATTGGACTGCAGCAGACTAAACAAGTTAGTAAAGAAAGCAAAATTTCGGATGGTAACACTGCAGTTCATACTTCCTTTTCTGGGAAAGGACAATTGGATGTGCTCGATAGATCTCCAGGATGCATACTATCACATCAAAACGAACAGGTGCTCCAGGAGATATCTATGCTTCCAGCTGGGAGCCAGTCATTACTAGTTCAGAGCCCTGCCCTTTGGTCTCACCACAGTCTCCAGGGTGTTCACCAAATGCATGGCAGTGGTCATGGCTCACCTGAGGCATCTAAGATTCCAGGTGTTTCCATACTTATACAACTGGTTCCTGACTGCCACCACCGAGCATCTACTAATCAGGACGAGGGACACTACAATCCATCTGTGCTCAGAGTTAGGCATTACAGTCAATTTAAAATAATCTGCCTTGTTGCATTCTCAACATATTACTTTTATAGGAGCATATTTAAATACAAAAAGCATGGTAGCAAAACTGCCTGCAGAAAGAGTCCTAACATTATGCTGTCAAGTGTCAGGCCTGTTGAGAAAAAAAAAGTTCAGGTGAGGTTTGTACTCAAGGTTCTGGGTTCAATGGCAGCAGCAATATCCTTGGTTCCCTTAGCCCACTTACACATGAGAATACTACAGTGGCTTCTCTTCGCTAAATGGTCCATGCAGGAGTTGTCCATGTCTCAAAAATGTTTGATAACGAACACATGCAAAAAGGATCTTTGTTGGTGGATCTAATCTACACAGGTGACAATAGGCAGGCCATTTGTTCTCCCCCAACCAGTAGCTACAGTGACCATGGATGCTTCCCAGATGGGGGGGGGGGGCATTATCTGGGACAGACTGTCCAAGGGACTTGACAGGAACACAAATACCATTTGCACATCAATGTCCTAGAGATGAGAGCGGTGCTAATGGTGTTGCAAGCATTCCAAAACTCTCTTCCTTCAGGGACAATTGCAATTCAATCAGACAGCATGTCAGTGATATGGTACATCAACAAACAAGGTAGAACCAGATCCTATCCCCTATGTTGAGACCCCCAGAGAGTTTGGCAATGGGCAGTTTCTTCTCAACACTTTCTCACTACGATGCATATTCCAGGGAAGTCCAACGTGATAGCAGACAAGCTCTGCAGGCAATTTTAATGCCACATGACTGGTCCCTGAATCAGGAAGTTGCAAGCAACATTTTTCACAAGTGGGGCCAGCCATGCTGTGACCTTTTTGTCACATCCATCAATGCCAAATGCAGCAGCTTTTTTGCCCTAATCCCCCCACCGGGGGAGTCACCCAGGGATGCACTTGTCCATGATTGGCCATCGGGACTTCTTTATGCCTTTCCACCATTTCCCCTCATACCGAACGTAATCCAGAAAGCAAAACTGTTGAGTCGAAAGATAATTCTCATTGTTCCTTACTGGCCTCATCAGATATGGTTCCCCTTCCTATGGCATTATCTACAGGAGGATCCTTGGATCCTGGACCTAGTGCGGGATCTGTTGACTCATCAGTCCGGGACTCTCCATCCCTCCATCCAAACTCTCCAGCTCACAGCTTGGTTACTCCACTTCCAGTCTTAGCCAGGCTTCCAGAATTATCCCCAGCTGTGAGGAATATTTTAGTGTATGTGTACAAAAGCACTGCAAGAAAACTTTATGCAAGTAAGTGGAACAGATTTTCCTTTTGGGCGAATAAAAAACAATTGGATCCTCTCACAGCTCCGATTTTAGCCATCCTGGAATTTCTGACGAAAATTTTTAATCAAGAGGCAGCAGCTGCTACTGTTCAAGTTCAGCTGGCTGCTATTTCTAACTTTCACACAGGCATCAAGGGTTCAAACATTATGTCTCACAGATTGTGCAAAGCCTTTTTAAGGGGCACTTTCCTTCTAAGACCTCCTATCAAAGAACCTCCAACACCATGGGATCTAAATTTATTATTAGCCTCCTTGATAGTGGCCCCTTTTGAACCAGCTTCTTCTTGTCCCTTAAAGTTTTTATCTTGGAAGACCTTTTTTCTAGTATCCACCACTTCAGCTAGAAGTGTTTCTGAATTACATGCTCTGTCTATTCATCTTCCTTATTTGGTCTTCCATAAAGACAAAGTCTCCCTCAGAATGAATCCTTCCTTCTTACCTAAGGTATGTTTTGAAGCCACTCTAAATCAATTCATTGAGCTACCAGTGTTTTTCCCAAATTATGGCAACAAGGCAGAATATAAACGTCATCAGCTGGACGTACATAGACAGTTACATTTTTATTTGCATAGAACAAAGGATTTCAGGAAATCTGACCAGCTATTTGTGTCCTTTGTGGAAAACGGAAAAAGAGTCCCAGTTTCTAAGGTTACATTGTTTAAATTGCTTACAGACACAATCACTTATGCTTATAGCTCTCAACATAAACATCTATCAGGTAAAATTCGAAGGCATTCTACTAGAGCTGTGTCTACCTCCACTGCCTTTCAAGCCACTGTCTTTGGATTCAGTTTGTACTGCAGCCACATGGGTTAACCCTCATACCTTTATTACTCATTACAAAGTAGATGTGGCCTCCCAGAACAGGGCTTCCTTTGATTCCACTGTTCTGAAGAATTTATTTTCTTGAGCCACCCAAGAAAGTAGGTGCTGGGGATGCTGTCCCAGTCAGCAAAATGAAGGTGAGATGGGACAACATAACATAAAGAAGTTATGTACTCAATATAATGTTCCATGTTTGTTGTCCAGTATCTCGCTTTCATTCTTGCGTCCCTCCCCTCCTTCCCCCTACCTGGATGATTTGGAGGAGTCTTTTGGCCTAATATCTTGTTCTCCTCTTGTGTTCTGGGGTCCTTTAAGATTTGTGCCTTTTGTTGTACATATGTGTGTGTATATATATATATATATATATATATATATATATATATATTTATATATATATATATATATTTATATATATATATATATATATATATATATATATATATATATATTATGTGTTTAATTATTTTCTAAAATTACACATGTGATGTTAGTCTAGTGTTATCTTACCAAATGAGATCTGGGTATCTGCCGCTAGGCTTCATGGGATAGAGTGCAGCCTCGAGCCAGCAAAGAGCTCTCGAGCTTTAGTATAAGGCCGAGTTCAAACCGATGCTCAGTTCTGAACCCAACTACCAAAATAAAGGTGAGATACTGGACAACAAATATGGAACGTTATGATGAGTACATAACTTCTTTTTTTATTCAGTCAAACAAGTGTGTGTGTGTGTGTGTGTGTGTGTGTGTGTGTGTGTGTGTGTGTGTGTGTGTGTGTGTGTGTGTGTGTGTGTGTGTGTGTGTGTTAAAATTGAAATTAAGTTCATTTACATCATGAGCTGTATTTGGGTTCTGTTTATATGTGTAAATATACCCTTCTGCAACAAAATAAAAGCATTTACGATTTCTGAAAAAATACTCATTGAGTCTCAGATTCAGGTTGAACTAGAACATGGGTAGCTCAAGAGTTTTCAAGTAATCACATTATTCAAAATGTATTTCCTGAAGAAAAAACTGAGAAGCTGTTCATAAAAACTCAACAACGAGTATTCTCAGCAAAATAGCAGGACCTCATATAAATTTAACAAAATATCATTAATACAACTTTAAAGTAAAAGCATATGTTGCTTGCTTTTAATGTACAGCAGAAAGTAAATTAATTTCTATCCACAACATAACTGTTTTAATATAAGGAGGTAGTTCTGAGTGTGAACTTACTAAGCAGAAAATAGAAGAGGAAGAGTTGCCACTTCCAGATGGCTTAAGTTTTATTGCCTTTTTTAAAATATTATGTCTGAGCAATACAAAGGGAAAAATAACTTTCGGAGAACAAGTAAATGTGTATGTTTAATGTTTCTGTATCCCCAACATCATGAACATATAGAAACATTTCTTTCACATCTAGAAGCCATTCCCTAAAGGTTCAAATGTCTGAAAATATATTATATTACTCCCAAATTGTGGCTTAAAGAAAAACTGCACTCATATGTAAGTTTGTCATTTAAACAATACTTTTCCTTCCCTTTAATTCTAGATGAAAAGAAGCACATACAGGGAAAACATAATTCAATAAATATTGCATTTGTCTAATTTTTTCAAATCATTTATGTTTTTGTGAAATTTTGCATTTTCTTTCTTGTATTTTTGACATAATTGTATCCATGTACCCCCTAGTTGGACTGCACAGAAGTGGGCATGGCCTATGTTCTCAACATGCCAAATAGTCTTGATGTCATATGCAAATGATGCAAACTTGACTGGCATGCAGATTTGCCAGTGACATCGTGCTTATATTGATTGTAGATTGACACGTGAAAATAAGTTTTAATTCTACGTTTTGCTAAATTATTAAACATTCTATTGAACACTTGTCCTCCTCTGTGGCTGTTAACAGTGCAATCTTTCTTTGCCAAGTCAAGAGTTCCAGGACCAGTAGTGAGACTAGCCCTGCTGCTGTTAAGGTAATGTCTTTGTCCCAAAGTGATCTGTGAGAGCATATGGGCTATTTTAATAAGGCACATAATGCAAAAATCCACAGAGAACGTTGATAACTTTTAGCACTATTACCTTCTACATCTGTATGTGTGTGTGTGTGTGTGTGTGTGTGTGTGTGTGTGTGTGTGTGTAGATATATATATATATATATATATATATATATATATATATATATATATATATATATATATATATAAAGCGTGACTCGTATCCTTTTTCCATTCTTTGTTATTTATTTGTAGGGGGTGAGGTGGGTCCAAAAGTTGCAGATTTTGTGTTATAACTCTAAAAAGTTCCATCTTGAAAAGAACAAATGAGTCAAATGTGGGATATTTAATGACAGCTAACAACTTCAACTAAAGCCCACATGATGGTAAAACTATACCACTTTATACTTACAAAATATTTTGATGAAGTAGTATGATGCAATATGGCTTTATCATGACCCTATCAGTGTGAAACTGTGAGGAACATCAAAATGATAATGTTCCTCATAATAAAGTACACTTCTGAAGCATGGCCAAAGTGAAATTGCTGTTTTCCTGTTTATTGTGTATTTGTGTTTTCAGTTTTCTATCAGGCTCGCAGGGAATTGGGGCCTTTATGGGCAGTTGTTGAGCCTAGAACATTTATTGAGTGTGATGCAGCAATACTAAAACTCTTGTTGTTAGAATGTAATTCCATGCTATACAGTTTTTTTTTCTGGGATGACATACCTTTACTTACATGGGAGGGGTCCTGGAATGGATGATATTGGCCACCTAGTTTAAAAAAAGCCTTTTAACAGCGCATACATCTTCATACTATTTTAATGTCTAAAATTCATTATGGACTGCCTGTGTCTATTTATACACATCATTGGGTGCTGGGTGGTGAGTGGGCTTTGTTTGTTCAGAGCTGGCTACTGCACATCCCTGAGGAGTACAAGTATACAGTTATGCCTGTTTGTCTCATCATGTGTTATGCCATATAGACAAGGAGGGGTAGATGCATCATAAGCATGTATTAGCTTGGCAAAACAGAGTCATTTGTTAGATCATTTATTCTAGTTTCAGAAGCAACACAGCTCTTAATGATGGTGATTTTAATATGCCTTATCAGTCACAGAAAATAGCATAACACCTCTGTGTTGATATGGTATGTAGATGAGAAACAAAGTCTTCAAGTCATGATGTAGCAAAGCACTTATTTACTAACAATATATAGCAGTATCTAAAGAATCACAAAAGTGACTTTAATCAACAGCAGGCTAATTAACGACTATTTTATTCACAAAAAAGTCACAATCCTTTAGCTTATTTGGCTCCTTTGGAATATTCTCCAATACATTTAACGCTTCTTAGCTGTTAAATTATCCAATAAACTTTTATTTTCCATCTAAATAACAGCTCAATGTGTGCACCCTTTTGGAAATGTTGTCTCTGACCACATACTTCTCACACTGTCATGTCCAGCACATTTCCTTGTTCCTGACTGTACTCTGTTCAACATAAGTCGGTCATAGTGTCATGCATCAGGGTCATAATGAAATAGTATTTTATTTATATGTCTCTATAATGTTTCTAACAATGTTCCTATTCATATGCATCTAACAATGCCTTTGTTCACCTTATAACCTTACAAACAAAGCATGGTCATGCTTTTTTTTTCTCACCTTGCACACAAGTAGTTGTACCGCAATGTTTGAAATAATTTCCCAGAATTCATTTATATTTTTCTGTCTTAACTGACACAGAAGTTGCTGTTGTGTCTTTCAGCTTTTCCCGGTTAGGGGTCGCCACAGCGAATCTCCGGTCCGCTAATGATTGGTAGTTGATTATTACATGCCGAGTTACCAGCCCTGATGCACAACCTATGCCCATTCACGCATGTCTCCACACAGAAGCTGCTCTAGCTGAGAATTGAACTGAACAGCGTCTTACTGTGAGGTGACAACATTACCGCAGCACCACCACCGCGGACACAGAAGTAATATCTGAAATAATCTTGAAGAAATCCATCCTTCACTTACTGCCTACAAGTCCCCATTAGCAGTTCTCCTTAATTCGTGTCAGTCATTAATCATGAATTCATTCACTCAGGAAAGACCTGATTCAGATCTGTGTCAGATAGCCAGATAATCCTAGCAAACCCTGGATGGACTGCACGACATTTCCTTCATTTGATTATACTTATCCTGACAAGTAACTCAGTGGACAGTCAGCAGGTGTAGGGAAAAGTGAACACTAATTCAAAATATACCTGTTGGCTTGAATTTTACCACTCAGTCTTCACAGACACACACACACACACACACACACACACACACACACACACACACACACACGCGCACACACACACACGCACACACACACACACACACACGCACACACACACACACACACACACACACACACACACACACACACACACACACACACACACACACACACACACACACACTTACTCTCACACACACACACGCACACACACACACACACACACACACACACACACACACACACACATGTATTCCATGATAATCATTAACTCAGTACTACATGTCTTGTACTGTCTTCATTATTCAGGTCTTACACACAAAACAGAAAAATCAGATCTATAAATGTTACGGTGGAGACCATTTTGAAAGTTGCCCTCCACAACCTGAAAACAAATTGGCTAGCCATAAATATTATGAGCTATCAGTTTCAATGACAGATAAAAAATATACTCATTTGACTTCTAACCTCATTTTTATAATCTGGAATGATTGTGCATGATTTGTATTTCACACATTTTCCTTTCTGTTGATGAAAATAAATATGTACCCTAGTCTACCAGCGCTAACTTTAGAAATATTTCTTTAATCTTTTGCTCTTTAAAAAGTCATTATTTAATCTTTTATGAATTTGCTCTTTTCATAAAAGCCATTTTATTAACCCTATATACACTTTTCCTTTCCTGTGTTCTCATTGTACTTCCACAAATCTATTTACAACTTGTAATTTCCCTCTTCGAATTTACTATATACTGCAAAACATATAATTCTTTACATGTTAGATGGCCAGGAATCAAAACAAAACGCTTCTTATACTTAAGTAATCTTAATCATTTAGCCTTTACTTTAACCCCCCCCCCCCCAAGTTTGGTATTCTTCACTATTTTAGCCATAGAACAGCTTAACCTAGTTTACCTATTGAGATCCCACAGTTTGCTAAAAATAAATAAATAAGTAAAAACAAAAGACAAGTTTTCCTGTTATGACCCTGTGGTTTTCCCCAGTCACTGTTGATTTGCCTAATATAAAACAACTTTGGTTTGCAGCTGGAATGGTGGCAACTTCCTAGCCTTCTGTCTAACTCTCAGTTTTTTTGTTTCACTCAAAGGTCAGTGAATCTTTCCTTGAACTCTGCATGCAGTTACCTTCCACACAGTTCTGGAGATATGCATATCTCTATTTCTTCTCCTGTATATTGTAAAAGTATGTTAAAAAACAGATGTATCCATTACCATCCGTACATGAGCAAACATGTCCTTCCTATGATCCCATTGAATTAAATTACACATGTTCCCAGTTCACCTAGGACATCCATTCTCATGACAATCGGAAAAATGTGGATTTATTCAAAATAAAAAAAATATTTTGTATTTAGAAGTTTTCACCTGCATGTTCTCTTCCCTGTTTGCAAAAGTTCTGTTTTAAAAACCAGGGTGTCACTGTGTTATCCTGAACATATTTATTCATTATCAGCATGTGCTGTAGCCCAGTCTACCAATAACTAGAGTGACCCTTTTATGTAGCTTTATACTAGGTGACCCATATGTATTCTAGTTAGAATGTCCTACAAAAGTCTCGGTGTGCAACATATAACTTAATCATTTTCTTCCTCAATTCAGCAAATGCAATATGCAAAAGTAATACCTTATAAAAAATCAGAGTATCTCATTTTTGTCTTCAATGGATAATTAATAAACACATCCTGAAATAATTTTTAGTTTCTACATATCCAGAGGCTCTTTGGATAATACAAAAACAACATGTTTTTTCTTTTGTTGCATTTCCCAGAATAGACAAAACATTTTGATACACTAATATTCATAAACTTTTAATCTTTGCAGTACTGTAAATGCATGCTGCAAATCATGTCACCGAATAGTGTTTCTCTCAGATGTCGGTTAGCCTAAGAAAACATATTCTGCATATGTCTAAATCCTTTACACCCTATATGTAACCCTAATAATCATGTAATCATCGAACCTTCCAATTAAATCCTGTGTTTTAACCCCATAAAAAGATCTTTGCAGGCCATTGCATGATTACAGCTGAAAAATTATTTCATGAAATTATTAGCACTGAGAAATGCTGTATGAAATTTGCATTTTTAAACCAAAACAATTTTAATCAAATGGTAAGCTTCAGATTGTTACTCCAATAAATTGATATGCCTCACAGTACAAACATTCAACAGTTCTGTGACTACATCCAGATTTTTGCCTGACATTTTTGGTCTGTTCCTCATAAAATTTGTTGATTCCTAGCAAATTGTTAAAGATTTAAATCACGAAATAATGGGAGGCATTTAAGTTTCAAACTTCAAAGCCTTCCAAACATGCATGCTAATACAAGATCTGTTATTCTAGCAGTGTTCTAAATTTATAGATTATAATTTAAAATCTGTTCCTATTTTTAAGCCTTTGTTCCCCTATTATTTTTGGTTTTGTCCAAATTTCTTATGCTCAGCGGTTGAGAGGTATTGAGTTTATCTTTGTGTGTGTGGGGGGCAGTGTGTCTGTGTGTCTAATACCTACCATATGTTTATATTTATATGCATAGGAATACCCTGCAAATAGCCTTTATAGAAATTGCACAGAAAATATCCAGTCTGTCATTGAAATACATCAATCAACTTCAAAATATGGAACCAACAAAAGGCATACTAAAAACAAAGAAAATGTCCAGAGGGGAAAACAGCAATGTCTAAAAAGTAATTTATTGAAAAAGCACCTGAGCGCTTTCATTCTAAGAGTTGCAGAACTTCATCAGAGTAAACAGAGTACCTAATGCATCACATATTTAAAAATATATGACCCAATCACAGTAGAACAAGTAAATTAGTTCAATTAAATCAGTTTTGTTAAAGGTAAAAACAATAATGTTAAAATGCAACACAATTCTGAAGTGGATCATAAAGAAACGTAAATAGTAGTGGGGAAAGGAAAAATAAGAAATCACAAACATGAACTAAAATAAACATTCACAATCCAATCACAAATTCATATCCCTAAATTTAAGCATACTGTTGATGGAAATAATATCATTTAAACCAGGAAAAACACTGGAATTAAGTTTAGCTGCTAACACATTTCATGAAACTCAAGCATGTTGTTGGTATCATCCCCTGTAGGGTTGTGCAGTATAAAATCCACTATAAAAAGCTAAACTGTGTTTGTATAAAGCATTAGTATTTTTTCTTTTTTAATGTCATAATAGTGTTCTTGGTTTCTGTCCGTTAGTTTCTGAGTCATTTTGACTGTGTAATAAGCAGGGCAGGAAACACACTGTGCAAGATACACAACAATAGAGGATTTGCAGTTCCCTCTGCAGGGACAAGGCGGAGTCCTGTCAAATTCTTCTGCACTAATGTATGGTCCTTCTTGAATGTAACAACATTGCTTGCAGTGACCATATTTGGTCATGTTTTTGTGCTTACATAAAGGGGTAATCTGTTCAGATTCCAGTACATTTTTGATGTTCTGACCTCTACTGAAAACTATTTGTGGAAAATCCCCTATCTTGGCCTTCATTTCTCTAGTGAAAATTAAATTCCAATTGTCATGGAAAGTCTTCACATATTTGTAAGAGTCACAAGCACTGGGTAACACAAAGGACAAATTTTGATGTAAATTCTTGTTGTAGGCTGAATTAATGTGTTGAGAAATAGTCCCATCAGGAGTGGTTGGATTGCCCAATAAGGGGCAAAACTTAGCCTCAAGCAATAAATAAAGTGATCGGGAACTCTAATTCACTAAAAAAATACCTATCCACACTAATGAGTCAGGTGAACCATTTGGCCCTTGACCCTACCTCTGTTTTGATGAGTTGGATGACAGCTATCAAAATTTGAATATGGTATGGAAACTTCAATATATGAACAAAACAAAACAATTGTCAATTTTTCCTATGCCTGTGAATTACATAATCTGAAATAATACCTTTATGCTGTCTAAGTAATGTCTCACAGTTGTAGAAATATTACCTTTTTAACAAAGTCTACTAGTCTGGTTGATATGAGCATCCTGAGACAGTGTAGTAAACTTCCTCATGTACCTGAACAGCCCTCTACTACTACTACCTAGGAACATAATTTGTGAGAGATGTAGTCACAGTAAGAACCTTGCTGTCTCAATCACAAGCCAGTACATCTGGCACTGAAAAGGTTGTCTGCACAGACACTACAAACACCACACCTCTAACACACCCACACCTGTGCAACACACTCCTATATATGCAGAGGTTCTCAACAAAAACATACCTAAACAAAAGAGACCTCCGAAACAAAAACACACATGCACATCACAACCCACAGCACCAACCACCACACATAGTACACAAGTCTGTGTCTCACAGCCTCTAAGGCCCAGCCACTAACCCAACATACTAGTCACAGGAGACTCTATTGTGAGACACACAGATGTGTCCTTCACCAGGCTAGACAAGGAGAAAGTCACAGTAAATTGCTTGTCAGGCGCTAGTATCTGACATATCACGCACACACTCAAGTCTCTTAACAACAGGTACTGTTATGATTCTGTCATAATCCATGTTGATGTGAATGACTTGAGATGTACCTCTCTGGACTGTATGAAGAGAGACATGATTGGGCTGGCTGAATATGTGTCCCAGGCATGTATATCTTAAGCAGCATCCTACTGTCACCCAGAAGGATACTTCAATACAAACAGAAAATGACTGACTTTAGCAATTGGCTTAGTTTCTGGTGTCATTCCAAGGGGATTCAGTACCTGACAGCCTGGGAGGATATAATTGATAGACCATGATGCTTTGCCAGGTATGGCCTTTATCTGTTTCCCTTGGGCTTCAGGCTTCTGGCTTCTGGCAAAGGCTCCTGCCTCCCCCATAGTGCCTTTTCTCTGAAAAGTCATGAGCACAAAATTAACAACGTGAATTTTTTTTCTAAATGAAATGTAAAGGTCATGCTGCTAAATGCTAGGAGTCTTAGCTTGAAACTGCACTCCTAGCAATCTTTGCTCACCCTGGCGGATGCTGACATTTGTGCAGTCACTGAAACCTGGTTGAAAGCTGTGGAGAGCACCCCAACCTTACCAGGTTACTCATCCTACCATACTTTCAGACCCCAAATGAAGGGCTACAAAGCCAAAGGAGGTGGAGTTTCAGTATTTATCAAAGGCATTCAGACCTGCAGGCTGGTCAAACAGTATGATGCACAGGAGACACTCCAAGTGCAGTTAACTGTTGACAAAAAAACTATTCAAATCATAGCTAGCTAAAGACCCCCAACCGTGACTCAGAACGCCCACTCCACCTATCTGGACTTACTTGAATCCATCAAAATTCAACCCTCTACCCTGATCCTGGGTGACTTTAACTATCCAACCATAGAGTGGAAGACCTATTCTAGCCCAAACATGAATTCCCAGAGATTCCTCGACTTTGTCAATGCCAGTGCATTGGATCAGCTGTTCAACATCCCCAAGAGAGGTGAAAATATCCTGGACCTGGTACTAACCAACATGAGTGGCCACTGTAGCACCCCTACAGTGTCATCTTCCTTGGTAAGATCCGACCATAAAGTGATCACTTTCGAAGTCACCATCTCCCCTGGGTAGAGACCCCAATCAGGATCAAACAAAAAATCTTTTCCAAAGCTGATTACAGTCTCCTGAGAGCAGGTATAAGCAGCTTCACAGCCATGGTCCCTTCAGTTGGAACTAGCACTAATGTCCAAGCCTACACCAAAAAACTATAGGAACACCTACATAGCTGCATGGACTCAGCAATACCTGTCAGGACCAAGTCATCTTCCTCTAGGAAGAGTAAACTTGTCTCGTGGACAGAGCAGTAAAACTCTATAATAAAAATTGCTGTCCAGGACCAAGAAGGAGCAGGTGCCAAGTTGTAAGCAATCTCTCTTTTGCTTGAACAAGCAAATAAGGTCACTGGTGAAATCCTCTAAGGCTAACTTCAAGTCCAAATTGGTAACATCCACTAAGGACAATCATAAGGACTTCTTCACATACGTCTGCAATCTCAAAGGTAACACCCAAATCTGCTCTGAATGCTGGTCAGGATCACCACATACACAAATGCCGTAGATATAGCCAACTTGGCAGACGGTTCAGTGACAACTCTCCCCCCTCCCCGGCCCCTATCAGTAAACCAGGAAATCCCCAGCACCTGCCCCACTCCCCTCATCACTAGGGAGCAGGTCTTTAATGCCCTCTCAAAGGCAAAAAATACAGTCTGCATGGGACCTGACAACATCCCTGGCTGCGTCCTACATGAACTCAGGCATGAGCTCTCAGCAGCATTAGGCACCCCATTCAACCAAAGCCTGAGCACAGGCTTCATCCCAGCCAAATGGAGGACAGCTGTTGTCATCCCTGTGCACAAAGGGGGAGCGTCCACTGACCCAGGCAGTTATAGGCCCATCAGCCTAACTAGCCTGATCTACAAGGCCATGAACACATTATCATGAACCTTATAAACAAGAACATTGGCAACCTCTGAATGCTTGACCCCACACAATCTGGATTTGTCATAGGAAGATCATGCCTGTTAAACTTGACTGACTTCTTCGAAACAGTCACCAAAACCATAGACGAGGGGAAGATGGTGCACACCACCTACCTTGACCTAGCCAAAGCTTTCGATACTATTTCCCACTCGGGCATAATAGATAAACTCTCTCAGCTAGGCATCAACCCATATGTTGCCAGATGGGTAGCTAACTGGCTGACTGACAGAACCCACTCAACTCAAACAGGGAAAGCCACCTCTAGTAGCAGACCCCTAATGAGCAGTGTACCCCAAGGATCAGTGTTGGGGGCCTCTACTGTTTGAGATATACTTTTCTGAGTTGTAAGCCAGAAAAAGTGGTCTTTGGCTGATCATGTTTGCAGATGACTGCAACCTGGGTGCTGTCTTAAGTTACCCTAGTGATGTAAACATCCTTCAAGAAGACCTTATCCAGACTAATGACTGGTGCCAGAAGCATTGCGTCAAACTGAATGCCAAGAAATGCATAATTATTCCCTTTTGGGAAAATGTCATCTCCACTAATTATCACATTAATAACAATGTACTAAGCACGCAATCTGTCGTGAGGGACTTGGGCACTCAGGTTGATAGCAACCTGACTTTTGACCACCACGTTGCCTCTGTTGTACAGAAGGCTTTCTACATGGCCCACCTCATAAGTAACAGAATTTCATCCGGGAACAAGGAGGTCATAACATTCCTGTACTCCTCCCTTATCAGACCCATTATCAAGTACAGTGCCCCCTTCGGCATGTACCTTGCCAAGCACATGCAACAGCTGGAGAGACCACAGAGGTTTCTGACCCGGAAAATCCATGGTCTCAAACACCTGTCCTATACAGATAAAGGCTAAAAGCGCTGTCCCTCTACTCAGTCTCATACAGACTGCTCAGAGGTGACCTGTGTCTGGCATGCAAGGCCATCTCAGACCCAGCCTTGATCGAGTTGTTGTACATTCGTAAGTCAAGTTCCACTCGTACAAACACATGCAAGGCCTCAAGCTGGTCCGTGACATTAATAGAACTTGTTAGCAGGATAAATTTGTGATAAATTTGTGTCCCAAAGACTCCCCCATCTGTAGAATAGACTCCCTATCCATGTCAAGAAGAGTACCTCACTAACTGTCATTAAGAGGAGCCTGGACGACTGGATGGGAAACAGAAAATACACCCCTGGGATCCCACCTGTGTCACCGCTGGACAAGGGAAACAGGTGCTGACTTTGTGGGAACCTGGGTGAAATTCTTGGCTAGGCTTATAAGGGCTCCAGGCCAATAGCCTGGTATTGTCCTATGAACCTAAGAACCCAAGAACCCACTATCATTTTGATTACTTCATTAAGGATATCCACACCTACAGGCTAGTTGCTCAGCATAATGCATCCCAGGTTATCCAAGTGCAACTAACTCTGCACAAAACTGCAATCCAAATTGTAGCTTGCTACAGATCCCCCACCATGCCCCAGAATTCCCACTCCTCTTTTCTTGATGTACTGGAAAATATTAGGGTTCAACCAAACACCCTAATAATGGGCAACTTCAACTACTCCACCATTAACTGGGAAAACTACTCCTGTACCAACTCCTTAGCTCAACGCTTTCTGGAATTCATGAACTCCAATGCCCTAGATCAACTTATACACATCCCCACCAGGAGCAACAATATCCTAGACCTAGTCATTACCAACATGACTGACCAATATTCCACACCTGAAGTCAACTCCTCGTTGGTCCGATCCGACCATAAGCTTATCACCCTTGATATCCACATCCTGCCCCCACCCCCCCATTAAGGAAACCACAGTAAAACATTTCTCCAAAGCCAACTTCATGCTTCTTAAGACAGAAGTGGTGAACTTCATGACACCCATGCAGATGGACAATGCAGATACAACTGCTGAATCCTACACAAATGCACTCTATAAGCACTTACACAAGTGCATGGATCAGTCCCAAACAGAACCAAGACGCTATTGTCCAAAAAAAGAAAGCCAATCTGGTGGTCCCCTGCCATAAACAAACTGTACAACAGAAGGAATAAACTGTTGCAAAAGAGAGTAAAATCCCATGAGTGGAGGAGTTCCCTGGTCAGCCTCAGTAAGAAGCTGAGATCCCTTATAAGATCCTCCAAAGCTAGCTACGAAAACAAAATCATCACTAAATCCAAGGACAACCACAAAGCATTCTATAGCTATGTCAAGAATCTAGATGGCAACACCCAGATCTGCTCTGAGTTACAGCACAAAGGCACGAAAATTACAGAACCAACTGATATTGCCAACATCCTGGCAGATCGGTTCAGTGCTAACGTTACCCCTCTCTCACCTCCTAAAGGGCCCATATCTATACAGGAAAAATGCAGAGTCCCTGTAATCACAACTACGCAGGAAAAAGCTGCACTCTCTAAAGCCAAAAACACAGCATCCATGGGACTGGACAACATCCCAGGCTGCATTTTACACAAACTTCAGAACAAACTGGCTTCCCACTTAAGCACCATGTTCAATAATAGCCTTGCATCAGTCTTTGTGCCCATTGACTGTCACACAGCAACAGTTATCCCACTCCACAAAGGGGGAGCCACCACTGATCCTGGGAACTATCGATCTATTAGCCTGACAAGCCTGGTCTGCGAGGCCATGGAAGTATCATCATGGAACTCATAAACAAAGACATTGGTAACCTCCAAACTCTGGATCCCACCCAGTTCAGGTTTGTGAAAGGCACATCATGCCTCCTGAACCTGATCGACTTCTTTGAGGCAGTCACCAAAGCTGTGGATGAGGGTAAGGTGGTTCAAACAGCCTATCTTGACCTCGCCAAGGCTTTCAACACCATCCCCCATTCTGGAATTATAGCTAAACTCACTAAACTAGGTATAATTGCCTACATCACAAGATGGGTTGCCAACTGGCTCACTGACAGAACCCACACTGTAAAAGTTGCAGACTCCAAATCTAATCTCAAGGCAGTGACAAGTGGAGTGCCACAGGGTTCCATCCTGAGACCTTTCCTGCTTGGCATCTACTTCTCTGAAGTACAGGCTAACACAGTAGGCCTCTGGCTGATGAAGTTTGCAAATGACTGCAAACTAGGAGCCATAGTCAAGTCCCCAAATGATGTGGACATCCTACAGAAGGGCCTCACTGAGACAGATGCCTGGTGTCAGAGCCATGGCCTCATGCTCAACGCCAAAAAGTGCAGTGTCATCCCCTTTGGTAAAAACTCTGTACCCATGAACTACCACATAGGCAGAAATCTACTTAACACCGAATGCATGATAAGAGACCTTGGGACCCAGGTGTACAGTAGTCTCTCCTTTGATAGTCACATCGCCACAGTAGTCAGGAAGTCCTTCTACATGGCACATCTCATCGTAAAATGGTTCTCATCCAGGAAAAAAGAGGTCATTGTTCCCGTCTACTCGTCACTCATTAGACCCATTATAGAGTACAGCACCCCTTTTGGAATGTACCTCACAAAACATCTGCAGCAGCTGGAAAGGCCACAGAAGTACCTCACAAAGAGGGTTACTGGCCTCAAACAAATGCCCTACACTGACCGCCTCAAAAAACTCCAGCTTTACTTCGTAGCATATAACCAACTCCGAGGTGATCTCTGCCTAACATATAAAGCTATGTCAAACCCAGAGCTGTTGGACATGCTACACCTAAAGAAATCCCAATCCCTCCAAGCTACATGCTCTAGGGACTTAAACCTTGTCACCACAACAAACAGGACACGCTGGAGGGATAGATTCCTGTCCCAGAGACTTCCTATACTCTGGAACAAGCTACCCATCTATGTCAAGCAAAGTTCTTCATTAGCACTCTTCAAGAAAAATCTTGATGAGTGGATGGGAAATAGGAAATACACCCCGGGGATCACTTCTGTGTCTCTGCTGGACAGTGGCACAGGAAAATAACTTTCTTGGGTGGCGTAAGCTATGGTACCTTGCTGGCTAGGCTTACATAGGCCCTTGGGCCGATAGCCTAGTACCTACCTATGAACCTATGAACCTATATATTAATGTCATCCTTAAGTACTTTAGATAAAAATAGTTTACCTTGTATGAAGGTACCTTCTTTCTAAGCTAGTATAGTCCACTTTTCAGGTTAGTGCTGAATTTAGGGCTGTGTTACAAATCTCTGTGTTTGCCCATACCTTACTTGGATAGAAGGAAGTTTCTCTGTTCACCTGTGAGAGAGGGGAGCTTTGAGCAGCCTCTCTGTCCCTGGAGGAGTGGTTTCAGCCCAGAAATTAGTAGTTTATTGGCCATTTTGGGCTAATTTCTATCTCTTTCATTTCCCTGCTATAAATACCACATTTGCCCAGTTTTGTGGGCCAGGCAGTGCCGGTTAGCTAGGGTATAACTATTCCCGGCTCCACAAAGTCCCCTCTTCAATTTTTCCCTTGGAACTAGACAAACTTTCAACTTAAGCACTCAAGCCATTCATTTCTCAGCCCAGCACTTGCTCAAAACTCATAGCAAGCACTTATAAACCCTAGCACTAGAGCCTCCTGTACTGTACAGAAGGACAAGTCTCTCTATTCGACCTTACCAGCCATCCAGTAAAACAGTTCACTGTACCTATCCAGGAATGTCCAAAGGGCAGTTTCAGGTGTACTCTCCAGTCCTACTGGTGAATCTGGGCATTTTGAGGCAGCGTTACAATTGCCTTATGTACACAGACAAACCTCTCCTCCTACCACCAAACACTAATACATGCGAGAGATGCACTTATACAGCCAAACTGGAGGCTAAGCTCTCTCAACCCAAGACTGGATGAGACAGTCAAGAGGAGAAGGGAAATACTTGCATCACACCACCAGTCTCACATAGACCCATAAAACCAGCACCGGCAAAAAACACACATAAATACATGAAAACATAATCAGAGGCTCTAAATAAAAATCTGCAAAAGCAACAGAGACCTCCAAAGCAAACATCCAGGCAACCTCCACCCCCCAACACAAACCATGAGACACATACTTCACAAAACCAGTGTGCCATGCAATCACAGCCCTTAAGGCAAAATAACATACCCAACATACTAGTAATAGGTGACTCTGTAGTCAGGCACACTGATGTCCCACTCACTAGGCTGAATAAGGAGAAGGTTACTTTTAGCTGCCTTTCGGGTGCTAGGATCCACCACATAACACAAGCATTCAGGTCACTCCAGAACAAGTACAAATATGACTCTGTCATTGTCCATGTTGGTGTGAATGACCCGAGCCTTACCTCCCTGGACTACATGAAAAGAGACATGGAAGAGCTCTCTGATCACGTAGCTCAGGCCGGTATGACCCTGACCCTGAGTAGCATCCTGCCCTCACCAAGAATGATACCATGGTATAAAGAAAGAATTCTCAATTTCAACAATTGGCTATGTTTCTGGTGTCATTTAAAGGGGATCCAGTGTCTGTCTGCCTGGGATGACATCCTCAATAAGCCATGCTGCTTCGCTAGAGATGGCTTGTACCTGTCATCCTTAGGCTTTCAAATACTGGCCAAGGGTCTTGCCACCCCCATAGTGCCTTTTTTAGGCAAGGCTCAAAAGACAAACCCACCGCCGTAAATATCACAAGTAACAAAAAAGTGAGGGTAATACTACTCAATGCCAGAAGTCTAAACCTCAGAATGTATGCACTTGAGGCACTCCTCATTATGGAGAAAATCGATATATGTGCAGTAACAGAAACCCGGTTTAAGGCTCCAGAGAGCACACCAGCACTACCAGGCTACAACTCATACCATAAATTTCGGCCACAGAACCAAAACCGAAATACAAATGGTGGGGGTGTATCCATATTCATCAAGGATACCCACACCTCCAGGTTAGTGGCACAGCACAATGCTTCAGAGATCATCCACTTGCAACTAACAATGGGCAAAACTGCAACTCAAATTGTAGCTTGCTACAGATCACCCACCATGTCCCAGGACCCCCATTCCACATTTCTGGAAACACTGGGAAACATAATGGTCCTACCAAACACCCTAATATTCGGTGATTTCAATTACCCAAACATTAACTAGGAGAACTACTCAAGTACTAACTCCCTTGCCCAACATTTCCTAGAATTTATAAACTCAAACACCCTGGTTCAACTGGTCAACACTCCCACCAGAGGTGACAACATATTGGACCTGGTCATCACCAACATGGGTGACCGGTTTTCCACACCGGATTTCAACCCCTTGCTGGTTAGATATGACCATAAACAAATCACTTTGGATATTCACATATCGCCCCCACCCCTGGACAAGGAAACCTCTGTGAAAAACTTTTCAAAAGCAAACTTCACGTTACTTAAGACCGAGGTGGAAAGTTTCAAAGCCCCCATGCTAAAGAATAACACTGTCCAAGCTGCAAAATCCTTTACTAATACATTCTACGGGGACCTACAAGAATGCATGGATCGTGCTATCCCAACCAAAACCAAGACTCACTCCTCCAAGAAAAGGAAACCAGTCTGGTAGACTCCTGCCATAAACAAGCTATACAATAGAAGGAGGAAACTATTACAGAAAAGAGTAAAATCCCAAGAAGGGAAGACATCCCTGATCAGTATCAGCAAGAAACTACAATCCCTCATAAAATCATCCAAGGTGAGCTTTGAAAGAAATATTGCCAAGGACTCCAAAGAAAACCAGAATGAATTCTGTAGCTATGTCAAGAATCTAAGTGGCAATGCTTAGATCTGCTTGGAGTTAGTGCAGAATGATACAAAATACACTGAACCGACTGATATCGCCAACATCCTGGCAGACAGGTTCAGCGCAAACTTCAAACCACCTCTCACCCCCAAAAGGGCCCATAACCATACCAGAAGAATTGTAGAGTCCCTGAAATCACAGACACTCAGGTTAAAATGTCCCCTCCAAAGCCAAAAACACAGCATCAGTGGGACCGGATGGTGTCCCAGGCTGCGTCCTACATGAGCTCAAAGACAAACTAACCCCTCACCTAAACACACTGTTCAAACTCAGCCTCTCCACAGGCTACATACCCATAGAGTGGCACACAGTAATGGTTATTCCGCTCCACAAAGGGGGAGCCACAACAGACCCTGGGAACTATCGCCCTATAAGCCTGACTAGATTGGTCTGCAAGGCTATGGAGCATATCATCATGGAACTCATTAACAGAGACATTGTGAACCTCCAAACACTGGACCCTACCCAGTTTGGCTTTGTTAAGGGCAGATCATGCCTCCTAAACCTGGTGGACTTCTTTGAGACAGTTACCAAGGCTATAGATGAGGGAAAGGTGATACACACAGCCTACCTAGACCTCACAAAGGCCTTCGACACCATTCCACATTCTGGTATTATAGACAAGCTCACCAGCCTGAACATAAACCCCTATGTCACAAGATGGGTTGCCAACTGGCTCACGGACAGAACCCCCATGGTGAGAGTTGCAGGAGCTAGGTCCGATTCTAAACCGGTTACAAGTGGCGTTCCCCAGGGCTCAGTGCTAGGACCCCTCCTGTTCAGCATATACTTCTCAGAGGTACAGGCAAGCACAGGAGGACTATGGCTGACCAAGTTCACAGATGACTACAAACTAGGTGCTATAATTGACTCTCTGGCTGACAGAGACATCCTCCAAAAGGGTCTCATTGAGACAGATACCTGGTGTCAACATCATGGCCTCAAGCTAAATGCCAAAAAGTGCATAGTCATCCCCTTTGGAAAAAACAAAGTACCCACAAACTACCACATAGGTGGTAGTCCCCTAAATATGGAAAACATAATAAGGGATCTGGGGACCCAAGTAGATAGTAATCTCACCTTTGATAATCACATTGCCAAAGTGGTTAGAAAATCCTTCTATGTGGCCCACCTAATCACAAAAGGGTTCACATCCAGATCAAAAGTGGGCATTGTGCCCCTCTACTCATCACTTATCAGACCCATCATAGAGTACAACGCCCCATTTGGGATGTACCTTACAAGACACCTGCAACAGCTGGAAAGACCACAGAAGTACCTCACCAAAAGGATCACTGGCATCAAACAGATGCCCTATGCAGCTCGACTGAAAAAACTCCAGCTGTACTCAGTTGCATACCGCCTACTCAGAGGTGATCTCTGCCTGACATACAAGGCCATGTCCAACCCAGAATTGATGGACATGCTCAACCTAAAGAAAACCTTATCCCCTCGAGCCACATGCTCTAGGGATCTAAACCTCACCACAACAATAAATAGGACGTGCTGGAGGGATAGATTCCTGTCCCAGAGACTTCCCATGCTTTGGAACAAGATTCCAATCTACATTAGGCAGAGTTCCTCACTAACACTCTTCAAAAGAAACCTTGACGAATGGATGGGAAACAGAAAGTTTACCCCAGGGATCACTTTAGTGGCTCTGCTGGACAGAGGCGCAGGGAACTAATCTAAGGGGGTGGCGAAAGCCAACACATTCTGGCTAGGCTTATAAATGCCTCCAGGCAGATAGCCTAGTACCTACCTATGAACCTATGTATGTAATATCAATGCTTTCACGTAACAGTAAAATTGCATATTATTAATATCAGTTATCTCCCCCTATTTTTTTTCTGAATTAAAAAATAGCACATACAAGAATAAATTAAACTGGAATGTCCCAGATGCCAAGCTGCCTCATTTCAGACAACTTGAAAGCAAAAAAATCTGATTTAGAAATTGCTGCAGAAAATCCTATTTTTCTAAGAATGTCTGGTTTTTTTTTAAGATACTGAAAAGATTGCTATAAAGAGTTCAGTCATTTTCAAACAGTAGATTTATGCTATGCATTCACATGTGGTATTACTTTACAACTTTAATGTATGATGCATATGCTGGCAGAAAACATCTGATGCATTAGTTATGTTATTGCTGGTACTGCAAATAGTTTGACCTGTTATTTTCTTACCATTGCAGTGTGGTAGTTTATGGCAAAACAATTGACATCTAATTTTCATTCCAGAGTGCCTGCTAAGTCCTGTCTATAGAAAATGACAGTTAAGTTAGTTTGAATCCTGGTAATTTATATTCACAAGACTATCCTTGCATTTTGTCTGTCAGAAATTCATGCACTGAACTGCTACTAATGCTGCTAACCTTGAAAAACATAAATGTATTAGTTTTAAGTTCCAGGGAGTCCACATGATTCATTGGAAGTATGCAATTATAAGAATACATTCTGATTACAGCCCATGCTTTCTGAAAGGGTGATGAACTGACCCGGAAGTGGTACCTGTTCTCCAATCTCTATTCCCTACAAAAAATACAGTGATGCAATAAAAGTTCAGCCCTTTCAAATCTTCCTCGTTCATGACTTCTGTCGTCCCTGTAGGAGCATTCTTAATGGACCTGTTCCTGACTTGGCTGGTATGAATACCTTTGCATGTATCTGGCTTGTTAGTCTTTTCCGTGTTGCTAAAGACTCTTACATTCCATCTGTCCCTGCTGTTTTTAGATCTACAGCCAGATGTTATCATCTACTAGCTTATTTTAATTTCAGTGGCAGATGCGCACCAATGTAGAACTGAGTCGTAGTTCAATAACAAATTCTTCTGGCGATACAGTTATGTTGCAGCGAATCAGGTTTTATTTACGAATAAGATACAGCAGCTTCATAAGCATCAGAAAATGTAATTTAATCTGTTACAGGTTGAAAGCTATTTCTCTACACAAGGATGTCATAATCCCTCAGTTTAGATGGTTCCTTTGGAATATTCTCCAATACAATTACACTTCTTTGCTGATTGTTACATTGTCCAATAAACTTTTCTTTTCCATCTAAATGACAGCCTTCTGGAAAGTTTAAAATCTTGGGCCACGTACTCCTTACATTCTCACACCCAGTAAATTTCCTTATGCCTGGCAATAATCTGTTCAACAGAATTTGGTCATAGTATCATAGGCAAGGACATAGTATCACAGCATTTTATTCATATGTATGTACAATGTTTCTGTCTAAGAACATTTTTAGTCATGTGTGTCTGACAATGCCTTAGTTCACCTTGCAGATAACAAAAAAGCATGGTCATGCATTTCTCCCCTTGTAGCATGGTGACTGAAATAATTCAATAGAACACAATTATATTTTTTATCTTAACTTACACAGCAGTAATGTCTGAAATAATTCCACTTGAAGAAATCCATCTTGACACTTCTGCCATTAACACTCAAATAAATAACGAAGCCTGCAGCCTCCAACACATGACGCTGCCAATTTTCTAACAATAGGAACTTTCATTGATCCAGATTTCTGTATTATCATAGCACTGCAATGAGCTTAGCTATGCTCTCATGCCTAATGAATGAACGTTTTTTATGAATCTCTGTATGGCATAATGGTACAGCAAAATACAGCAAGGAGCGGGTAATTCATAAGGTAGAATGTACTTCATTATATAGTAACTGACTGTCATATGCTGCTGTTTGTTACTATGTTCTAAGTCTAGGGTTGCCACTTATCCATTTTTTTAAACTATACAGAAATCAGAAAAATTCTCCAGTAGTTTGGAAAATACAGTACAAACTCTGGTATTCTCTATAGATGTACACAGAATGCCAGAATTTATGAAAATGCCACATGTGACTGACTTTTGATAAAAAATGCATACCTGAAATCTGTCAAGTCCAAGGCTGGCAAAAAAAAAAAAAAAAAACACAAAAAAAGACATTTTGCATCCCATTGATGTGAACAATTATTTATTTATTTATTTAAAGTTTGCAAGGTGAAAGTAGGCAGAGTATGCACTGGCCAAGAGGCAGAATTTGGTCCACAACTATGGGTAAGAATGGAGACAATGAAGACTGACAATGATGCATGTAGTTCAACAGCCAGGCTGTGATACAGAGTGCATAACTCACTAGATATTATTGTAACAGAGCTCTGAGGGCAGGGCACAGTTGTTATTATATGCACAGGTGGGAAGATGCACAGGCATGGAGTTGACGATGGCCACAGTTTTGGGGAGCTAGTGTGTGTGTGTGTGTGTGTGTGTGTGTGTGTGTGTGTGTGTGTGTGTGTGTGTGTGTGTGTGTGTGTGTGTGTGTATCTGTGAGTTATGGATTTGTGATTGTGGGGAACTTAGAAGACTGTGCAGAGATGCAGTGGTGCTTACAGGCATGGAAGTGTACATTAGTGGGTGGTTGTTGGTCAGTGTGGGTTTGGGGTAACATTACCCCTGCATTTGTTGTTGCATGTTCCTATATATTTGCAACAGGTCTGAGGGCTCTCATATGATAATTACACATATCATAAACATGCCTTTCCCATTTGGGGCATTCATACCAAGGACTGGCATGGACACTAACGCAGGTTGGCTTAGATGATAGTGAGCTGCATAGTCATAACCTGTGGCCATGCCAGCCACAGTGCTGACCATGCCACACCACTGCATCCTGAACATTGCTGCATGTGATGCAAAGTATATGCATTCTGTTCCATCCCACAGATGGCATTTGCCATACATGTGAATGGTTACTTCATTGTTCACCTGTACACTGTCCTTCTCCCCATCAGCATTGCAAGGCTTTGTGTGGTCTCAGTAAACCCTCCAACATATTGCTGTGTTACCCAACAAAAAACTGCAAACACATGCACATATGCAAATGTCATCCCCATTGTCCAGCGTTGTTAGCATTCCTACCTCAGCAAGTGAGCAACACAGAAGATAATGAAGAACATTTCACCAGTTCCTTACACATTATTTTATATAATTAGAAGTGCTGACTAGATCCCTGTATAATAATGGTTGTTATTAAACCCGCCCCCTTTGAAAGAAGTATGCACATAACTGTATGCAATACTTCACAGTTCTGACAATTGTCATGTGTGCCATTACCACTCATGTTGTAACACCATTTGTATTTCACAGTAAATGTCCACTTTCAATTCAGTATCTGATTCTATGCAAATCATACAGAGTAATAAGCACCACAGTGACAACTGTTGTTTTATTGTGCTGTTTTGGGCCTCATAGCATGCCATTTATACTAATGGGTCTTGATTAGTTCATAGGTTCATACTAGGCTATCTGCCCTAGGGCATTTATAAGCCTAGCAAGAATGTGTTTGGCTTTCGCCACCCATTTTAAATTTATTTTGCTATGCCCTTTTCCGAGGTTAGTATACTGTGCCTCTGTCTAACAGTGACACAGAAGTGATACCCGGGGTAAACCTACGATCTCCCATCCACTCATCAAGATTCCTCTTGAAGAGAGTCAATGAGGGACTCTGCCTAACCTGGACTGGGATTTTATTCCAGAGAGAAGGGAGCCTCTGGGTTATGAATCTGGCCCTCCAGCATGTCCTATTTATTTCAGTGCTGAGGTTCAAGTCTCTTGAGCGCGTAGCTCGACGGGATTTGGATTTTCTGAGGTGCAGCATGTCCATTAATTCCGGGTTGGACATGGCTTTATATGTCAGGCACAGATCGCCTCTGAACAGGCGGTATGCCACTGAGTAGAGCTGGAGTTTCTTTAACCGGGCAGCATATGGCATCTGTTTGAGCCCTTTGATCCTCTTGGTGAGGTACTTTTGGGGTCTTTCCAGTTGCTGCAGGTGTCTGGTAAGGTACATCCCAAAAGGGGCATTGTACTCAATTATGGGCCTGATGAGGGATGAGTAAAGAGGCACGATGACCTACCCTGATCTAGATGTGAATCCCTTCATGATTAGGTGGGCTATATAAAATGTTTTTCTAACCACTTTGGCCACGTGGTTGTCAAATGAGAGATTGCTATCAACTTGGGTCCCCAGGTCCCTAATTACTTCTTCTGTACTTAATGGATTTCCACCTATGTGGTAATTTGTGGGCACTTTGTTTTTGCCAAAAGGGATGACTATACACTTTTTGGCATTTAGCTTGAGGCCATGGCTCTGGCACCAGTTGTCTGTTTCTATGAGGCCCTTTTGGAGGATGCTTGTGTCGGCTGGAGAGTCGATTATGGTGCCCAGTTTGCAGTCATCTGCGAACTTCGTCAGCCACAGTCCTTCCGTGTTGGCCTGTACCTCCGAGAAATATATACCGAACAAGAGAGGTCCCAGGACTGAGCCTTGTGGGACACCACTTGTAACTGGTTTGAGTCTGACATGGCTCCAGCAATTCTAACCATGTGGGTTCTGTCCTTGAGCCAGTTTTCAATCCATCTAGTGACATAGGGGTTTATATTTAGCTGGTGAGCTTATCTATAATGCCCGAGTGGGGTATTGTATCGAAGGCTTTTGCGAGGTCCAGGTAGGCTGTGTGGACCACCTTCCCCTCGTCAATGGCCTTGGTGACTGTTTCAAAGAAATCGACCAGGTTTAAGAGGCAGGATCTGCCCTTAACAAAGCCGAACTGGGTAGGATCCAGTGTCTGTAGGTCCCCAATATCTTTATTTATGAGGTCCATGATGATCCTTTCCATAGCTTTGCAGACCAAGCTAGTCAGGCTTATGGGGCGATAGTTTCCAGGATCCGTTGAGGCACCACCTTTATGGAGAGGGACCACTGTTGCTGTACGCCACTCTTTGGGCACATATCCTGTAGTAAGGCTGAGATTGAACAGTAGTTTTATGTTTGGGTTTAGCTCTTCTTGGAGTTCATGTAGGACGCAGCCTGGTCCCATTGATGCTGTGTTTTTTGCTTTGGAGAGGGCGGCTCTTACCTGAGCATCTGAGATGTCAGGGGGGCAGCACTCTGCTGGGATAGATATTTGCCCTTTTGGTGGGGAGGGGGGGGAGAAGTTTACACTGAACCTGTCAGCTAGGATGTTGGCAATGTCTGTGGGTTCAGTGTATTTTTTGTCATTTTGGACTAATTCTGAGCATATCTGGGAATTACCACCCAGGTTCCTAACATAACTAAAGAAAGCCTTTTGATTATCCTTAGTGTCCTGTGCAATTTTTCTCTTGAAGCTGGCCTTAGACAATTTTATGAGTGCCCGTAGTTTTTTGCTAATACTGATCAGTGATGCCTTCCCTTTTTGTGATTTTGCTCTATCATTTAGTAGCTTCCTCCTTCTATTGTATAGTTTGTTTATGGCTGGGGTCCACCAGACAGGACGTCTGCCTTTGGAGGATTGGGTCTTGGTTTTATTTGGGATCGCATGATCCATGCATTCCTGAAGGTGTTCATAGAATGCGTTTATAAAGGATTCTGGTCTGGGCCATATTTTCCACAGGCCGGGGCTTTGAAGGATTCCACCTTGGTTTTGAGGAGTGTGAAATTTGCTTTAGAGAAGTTTTTCACTGTGGTTTTCTGGGCAGGGGGTGGGGTCGGGATGTGAATAGCCAGTGAGATTAGTTTATCGTCTGATCTTACCAGTGAGGGATACACTTCTGGTCTGGAGCATAGAGTCCCCATGTTGGTGATGATCAGGTCCAGTATGTTTTTCCCTCTTGTGGGAGTGGTAACAAGTTGTTCCATAGCATTTGAGTTTATAAATTCTAGGAACCTTTGGGTTAGGGTGTTGGAGCTAGAGTAATGCTCCTAGTCTATGTTTGGGTAGTTGAAGTCGCCCAATATAATGGTGTTTGGAGAGACCTTCATATTTTCCAGTGTTCTCAGAAAGGCCGAGTGGGGTTCCTGGGTTTGGGAGGGTGGTCTGTAGCAGGCTATAAACTGGAAGGCAGTTTTACCCACTGTTAGTTGCACATGGATAGTCTCTGATGCTTCGTGCGTTGCCACCAACCTGGAGGTGTGGGTATCTTTGATGAATATCAATACTCCCCCTCCTTTTGTGGTTCGGTCCAAGTTTTGGGGCCGAAAAGCATGGTATGAGGTATAACCTGGTAGTGCTGGGGTGCTCTCGGGAGCCCTGAACCAGGTTTCTGTTACTGCACAGATATCAATGTTCTCCATGATAAGGAGAGTTTCGAGTGCATGCATCTTGAGGTTTAGACTTCTGGCGTTGAGTAGCATTACTCTTAGTTTCTTATCCCTTGTGATACCTATGGAGGTGGGTTTGTCCTTTGAGCCTTGCCTAAAAAAGGCACTATGGGGGTAGCAAGAGCCTTTGCCAATAGTTAAATACCTTTGAGCAGCTTGTTCGCATATTGTGCACTAATTCTTGCCTGAGGCTCATGCTTACCCATGCATGTACAGAGGAGACTGCTTAGCGACTTTCGCATGCGTTGCTGGGGTCATGACCCTGATGTAACCACACCATTATTGCATTTCACTTCACTGCCCCTAGGGGCATGATGTTCCATGATGCAGCCACTTTATGCTGTCCTGGTGTCCATCATTGCATGACAATTAATGTCCACAATAGGCATGCTTGAGACTGTATTATCATTTTGTTCTTGCTAGCAAACTGTAAACTGGCTATGGCTTCTAATGGTGCTGAGTTTTTTTAGGGCTGTAAAGTGGGCAGGAGAGATGCATTCATTTTTCTCTTCTCCCTACACAGAGACCATAAGAAGTGTCTGCGGGGACACTTGTATAAGGAGTCCCAGTAAAAAATTGATACTTGGCCTTGCCTTGCAGGATGATGAGCAATGCCATGGGCATCACCCACTTGGCTGAACAATGCCATCGCAGGTACAGTGATGTGTGGAGGTGTCAGCCTGACCTCCTCTATAAGTGAGAAGAGGTTAGGGAGAGGGAACCAGAGTTTTACAGTAAGCATGAGAAAGTGATTATGGCTTCTACTTAGGTATTAACTTTTTTATATATATTGGGATACTTGAGGTTTTCAGTTTCTGGTGAGATTGTGGATAACTGGCTGATATGCCAAGGGATGCAGGCATGCTTGCTCAGGCATCAGGGCATGTATATGCTATTGCTGTTTCACTTACATGTAACTTACATACCTGCTTCTGTGCACATGTTTGCATTGCTACTAACAGTACTGCTTACAAGACATTGTATCAGAGCAGGAATATCCAGATTTTGGCCACTGCACCTGCTGTATTCATACCCCACACCTCCACAGCTGGAGTGTCCATGTTTGTGTGACTCCACTGCTGGTGATTGGGCTATGTGTGTCTCATCCCTCCTCCCATCCACAGCAGTCTTTCCATACATGTACTGTCACTGCTGGTGACTAGGCTATGTCTGTCTCATCCCTCCTTCAATTCAGAGCAGTGTTTGCATACATGTACTGTTGCTTCTGAATGCATAGAAGTGCTTCTGGTAACATCAGCTATCATGTCAGTCACCTCTGACCTACCACCACAATATTCCCCACTGTGTAATACTGCTAATAACTGTACAGCCTAGGCTAAGTGTGCGAATAACACATTTGCCATACACATCCTTCTTGGCATAGCATCTGTGATGTTAGCCACATTCCCCTACCATCCATATAAGCTTTACCCATCATCACTGCATACCTCCATGGTCAGCCGAACATGGAGCAAAAAGACATTAACCACTTCATATGCTCACTTATCTCTATCTTCTGTGTTTTTTAATTAATGTCTCCCTTGCTGCTTTGCTTTTATTCCATTTGTGTTATAATTTTATGTAGTGCCCTTTATGACTATGCTTGAAGTGAAGCAGTAGTTGCCACACTGCGCATCTATGTCAGCATCACCTGCTGGATCCCTGTTAATTTACACAGAAGCCTCTATATTGGGTGACAGAGGTCAGCCTGCAGGGGACAACATTAGGAACTCACTGGTGTCCTCCAGTGCTGTGCTTCTGGTATAGGGGTATAGGCTTCCCACTGGTGACCTGATTTTTGTCTGACTAGCAGAGTTGCACAAGTACCTGACCCTGACCACTTGTCCAACACTGCCTGGGCATAGCCAAGAAGGCAGTCACAGTGGTGAGTTTTGGCTAAGTGCAGCATTTTGCCACTTTGCAGAAAACTGGTACTCCAGCCTATTCACCATTATGGTGTTATCCACCTTTATGTTTCCATTCCTTCCAATTTATTGTCCAGTCCTTCCTATCACCACTTACAATATTTCTATCTGTCTTTAATCTTTTCTCCCCATGTGGGTAAGCAACTCACCTGAAAGCCTATCCATCAAATATATTTGCTTGTCAGCCGCTGTTGCCTTCATTATGCCCTCCTTCTACTCACACCTTTCCCATACAAATTATGCCCCTTACCCCTATTGAAAAAAAAATTAAAACGGGCACCTATCCCAGGAAAATATATAGTTTTCCTCCTATCCCATCACACTATTAACTTCCCATTGTCCTTTTTATGTTCATCCTTTTGCCAATTTCTACCTCACTCTCTCTCCTCTCTCTCTCTCTCTCTCTCTATATATATATATATATATATATATATATATATATATATATATATATGGGTCTACTTCAACCCAGTGAATTTTCAGTTTATTGAAACTGACTTAGCCAATCCCACTTAAGCGAAAGTGCGTTTAAACAAAAATGCACTTGCATGAAAAACATTTAATTGACTAAAAAAAGCAGAAAAACAAACAAAAAAATCCAACAAAAGCATTTATGCAGGGGGGCAAGCTCCCCTGCACCCCCCACATCCCCACTACTTATATATACAAACTCTGAGATCGCACTACAGTGGGGAAAAGGGAATACACCCTTATCTTCACTGTACCGCAGTCTAGCAAAACTACTTCATGAAATGATTTTCACAAAAGTGCATTTTCATTTAAACACACTTTTGCTCAAGTGGGATTGGCTACGTTAGTTTCGATAAACTGAAAATTCGATGGGTCAAAGTAGATCCATATATATATATATATATATATATATATATATATATATATATATATATATATATTTTTTTTTTTTTTTTAAGGACTTAGCTGTCTAACCGTTACTTGGTCTTGTAGCTGTGCTTATGGCACCACATTGTTATGCATGTTATCATGCACCATTGCCGCATGAACATGCCGCATGCACACAGCTAGACCCCATTGACCTTGTTACCACATGATACAGGGCAGGCCATTGCACGACCTGTTCACTTCTTGCTAGCATATTGGGTATTATGTCAATCTCCACAGTGCTAACTCACTCATACTGCATTAATAAACAGTCTCATTTGCAACACATTGCATTGCTTTGGTCACACTATTGCATGCTTAACATTCATTTTGAATCCCAGCTATAATTTTATTTTCAGCTTTCAAAATGAACTTCCATTTGTTTCTGCCTTAAAATGAAGTTTGAGATTAACACAGTCACAAGAAAATGAAGTAAAAGTTTGTCTTAACTCAAATTGTAGGGACACCTGCAGAGGTTCCTCCAGGATTATCCCACTGATGCCTCTAAGCATCTAGTACTGCCTGTTCATATTTACACTAATACTTATTAAACAATGCTATAAACAAACCTACTGAAACAGATTTTTTCTTATAGGCAACACAACTGCATTGATACTTGGCCTCTGCCTCAATATTAATCATTGAGTATTTATTATTTTGTATCAACATTAATTTTTATAGTTTACTAAATATTTCAACAAACAAGCGACAAATGCAGAATTATGTTATTTTATATGACCTTATATGACCTATGTTACCTTAAATGAAAGCACGTAGTATGTATGAACAGAAAATGCTTATCATTTTTTGTATGGATAAATAATGATTTGTACTTGCCAAGGTCGCTGTGGATCTGTTCAGCTATAACATTTTGGAAATACCAAGTTTTATTTATGCAGTCTGTTTCTAACAGGAATGACTGAATCTAACTACTTTCTTTTCCTGGAGGCAGCTGGACTCTTCCATTTTGTGAATAGGTGTTCTTGGTTTTTGTATTTTGTTTGTTCTACTTTTTTCATTTTGTCAGATGAAGCTTAATCAAGAACTTATAACTTGTATACATTTCTAAATAAGTTCTAAGTCCTTCATTACTTTGAATTCTTAACTGAGGTTCCCTACAGTTTGTAGTCATTTATTCTTAGTTTTAAGGAGGCTCAGACAGCAACTTTGATGCTGAAGAAGTGCCCATTGTAGACAGAAAGAGATATCTAGCTATCTCTAGAGCTATCTATAGATCAGATAATGTAGTGGTATGTTGCTGTGATTGTAGAGCACAGCATCCCAGGTTTGAGACTTGGCAGGGCTGACTATTTATGGAATAAACTTCCCATATATGTCAAACAGAGCACCTCACTGGCCCTCTTCAAGAGAAACCTTGATGAGTGGATGGGAAATAGAAAATTCATCATGGGGATCACTCCAGTGGCTCTACTCGACAGAGGCACTGGGAACTAAGGTCAGGTGGCATGATGCCAAGGTAATCCTATTGGCTAGGCTTGTAAAGCCTCCAGGGCCATTAGCCTAGTACACGCCTATGAACCTATATCTCTGCACCTCTCTCTCTCTCTCCCTCTATTTATATATATATATATATATATATATATATATATATATATACACATACATACATACATACGTATATAGATATAAATATACACATACAAACACACACACATTTTTTTTTTTTAACTCATTGCATTTCAAGTAACATACTGACATCAGTGTATAGAGAACAAATAATACACATTTCATGTTGTAAGGGCAGACATGTGGATGTAGTTCTTCTGATGGATAAATTGTCCTTTCTCTGTCTGGATCTCTGCTCCTGCTGCTTCTTTCATTTACCTTAAACAATGTTCAAAAGTAATATCCTGAAACTTGATCCACTCATCAGCCAGTTTTCTTCGCTGGTAAATCAAAGGTCTGAGTACAAAAACATTTTTGGTGATTAAGCATCAATAACTGCATAATAGTATTTCAACCACTTGCCAATACACTGCCATCTTATGCCACTGCTAACAGAGTTGTATCCTTCCACCTGTTCCTTGCCTGTATTCATACTACCAGTTTTCACTCATGAGCAACAATCACAAATCACACAGTAAAGCAGCATGTATCCTGACAATACAGTACTTTGCTGAAAATGCAGAACATCAAATTTAATTCACTTCAAATCATGTACTTATAACCTGTATAGCATAATCTGTACATACAAAAAAAATTATTTCAAACGTATTTTTCACATTGTCATTACTATTAATTCCCAATGCATTTTCAGTGCCCATAAGCTCATCATGTCAAAACACTCATTAGTTTATTTTATTGGATAATATTGCATCAGAACATTTATATATAAAAGTGAAGTTTAAACAAATTATAGTACCACCCCAGCCAACATACAGTAGCACAACCCTGCTGAGTTATTCATTCTGTATTTCCCTCTTTGTTATGTATGCCATTTGCCTAAAATAACCAACAACTTGTAATTACAACCCAACAGCCCAGTACTTATTTAAGGTAATTGTCCATAGGTTTTGTGTAGTATTTCACTTGTACTTAGGGACTAACTTCACCAACTTTTTGTACTTCATTCAAGCTGACATTTCCCTGCAGGAGCTTAGTGCATTTGCATCCAATCGTAGTGATGCTCTTCACGAATAACTGCTACTCCTCTGAAAACATCAGGACTATGAATACCACCTTAAAATATTCTTCATTCAGCCAACCCAAAACTGAATTAAATTAACACAAAAAGCAGCAAGAAAATGGAAACACCACATATATTTGCTCATCTGTGTACCATTGATTGTAAATAATAGACATATGGGTACATTTATTTGGCATTTCCATTTTCCTTCTGCATTTTTTGTGTTATATTCATTTTCTGCTTGCAGTCTTTAGTCATTTATTTTGTCAATTTGAAAGTAATGTATTCACAAAGAAATGAAACAAAAACTAAGTATTTAGCCCACGAATAAAACAACTGTTAAATCATACAGTACCTTATTCAGCCGTATGCCCACAAGGGATTTGGTCTGATAGCCTTCTCACTTTCTGTGCCTCTGGACTATATCAAATACCAGTAACTTTTCATTTTAGAGCTCTTACACACAGTAAGGACTTCTCTTCTTCTTTGTAACTGCTGGCTTCTTCTCCACTCTTCCTCTTTCTTTACACAACATTTCACAGAGACCATAGGAAATCCACTCTAGACCTAGCACATAGAAAAATCTACTTCCTCATGGGGTAGTAGGTCCTGATACAGCTCCAGAGGCAGGTATTGCCTATTAAGTGTCACGGGGATACATTAGACCACCTGACACATCCTCTTCTGCAGTCAGCATTGTACTTCCCTGACCCAGTAATGCCACTGTGTGTGTGTGTGTGTGTGTGTGTGTGTGTGTGTGTGTGTGTGTGTGTGTGTGTGTGTGTGTGTGTGTGTGTGTGTGTGTAGATATAAAGGTAAATATATATCATATCCATACCTGTATCCATCACTGCAAAATATGTGAAACACATTTGATTTTATAGACATGTTTAAACAGAACAACCTTTGCTGTCTGTTGATATTTTTGCCTTATTTTGTTAACATTTTTTTAGAAAATATTTTCAGTCATTTCTTTCTTCCCAGTTTGGAAACAAATGCCTGTAATACACCTGCAAATCAAATATTACTTAAGTCTTTCGGCTTTTCCCAGTTAGGGGTCACCACAGCAGAACTCCAGTCTGCTAATGATTGGCACTGAATTTTTACAGTGTCAAGTTGCCAGCCCGATGCCCAACCTTAAAAGAAGGCACACCCACACATGCTTACACCTACCTGCATGTCTTTCAATTCACTCGACCGTGGGGTGGACATGCAGACTCCGCACAGAAGGCGCTCCAGCCGAGAATTGAACCGGAGAACATCTTGCTGGGAGGTGACAACGCTAACTGCTGCACCACTGCGGCCTTGCAAATCAAATATTACTAAGTTATTAAAAGATTTTTGCTGTAAAAATAATGGCAGAGACTCAGAATTCATAGGCATATAGCTCATATTGCGGCACTAATTATCACATGTGGCAGTCATGCATAAAAGGTGCACATTTCAAGTGAACCCCTTTGATATTACTGTTGCAAGGGTGTACAGAGCAATTCTATAAATCCCCTGCCAAAGACTACATGTTTTAGCATTACATCTACCTACATGTGAATAATGATCAGGGTTTATAAAGATGATTTTATGATCTTCAACATCAGTGATTTTGTGTAGCTTTTGGATCTTGTATAAGTGTTAATACACACACACACACACACACACACACACACACACACACACACACACACACACACACACACACACACACACACCACATGGAGTAGCATTGCTAAGGTGGGCTGAAAGGGGTGCAAAATATGGGGGCATGATCAGCCAGTCCCTATCTTTCTTTAAGTGGCATTGCATTTGCATTCAGACCTGAACCCTGTGGTGCTCTGTATGTGGTCAAAACTGTAACAACTGCTTGCTACATTGTAGCAAGTATTCAGTACTGTCTATAAACTGTAGCAACCATTTGTAGCAAACAGATTGCTACATTTCAAAAGAAGAAATTATTTTTTAATGTAATATGTTGAAGGAGGTTTGGGAGCAGGGCACAGAAATGGTCCTGAATGGGTGGGGCAGAAGGGAGGATTGGGCATGTTATGCATCTGACCACCATGTTGGTGTGCTAGTAGAAGGATCGTTCATTCACTTTTTTGCTCTTCACTTGAGTTGTGGGGGTGCGACACTGTTTCATAGTACCAGCCCATGGCACTGGTTGAACCAGCTATACTTCTGCCCACAAACACACACACACACACACACACACACACACACACACACACACACACACACACACACACACACACATTTATACATAAACAGAAAGATATGCATATACACACAGAAAATAATACATATAGAAATCTATAGCTTTACATTTATATCAATGTGTGTGTGTGTGTGTGTGTGTGTGTGTGTGTGTGTGTGTGTGTGTGTGTGTGTGTGTGTGTGTGTGTGTGTGTGTGTGTGTGTGTGTGTGCATGTGTGTGTGCATGCATGTGTGTGTGTGTGTGTGTGTGTGTGTGTGTGTGTGTGTGTGTGTGTGTGTGTATTAAGTGCAGCAAGGAGAATAAGAATAGTTTTCAGTAGCTGATGGTGGTTGATTCACATGTATAATCTTTTAACTATGGTGTCATTTTTGGGGTACTTTTGCAGTTTAGAGGGTTGGGGGTTGGCATAATCATTAAGCTATTTGCCTTACAGATGCAAGGTACAGGGTCTGATTTTCAACCATGGGAAGCATGGCTAATCTTCAAAGGACTCCCTGAGGACATTAGGATAGTAATCATCTCTGTACTTGCACTTACAGACTTGTGGATGTTACTTGCTGTATTCACATTTCTAAGAAAAATAAAGAACTATTTCTAATTTTGAAATTAATGTACTAAAAGTCACACTGTCTAGCACACATGCCTGTTATCTTGGCCACACGGCACATTGTGGTAATTACTGAATCCCTTTTTCTTCTTTCTTAGATTCCACTGCAGCTTAATTCTAAAGCCACTCTTGGACCTAAGGATGGCATTTTCATAAAGCTTGTACCACGCAGAGCATTCTATGCTTAACTCCATATCCTGTTGCCTAATGAAGATTATTCAATAAAAAATGAGAATAAACTTGCCAGTGGGAATAAACTGAGAACCTGAAATGAGAGGGTTATCCTGAAATATATTCCTGGAATTAGAACCAAATGCATTTTATGGGATTTTCCTGGAATTATTAAAGATATGAATGCATAGCTGATACATAATTGAGAGCTATGAAGCTGGAACTCGATGAAGTCATTTAAACTAGTGTATTACTATCTTTGATTTCTGTTTTATATTTTGTTTGCAGGTTACACCAGGTACACTGGTGCTTCTTTAATACAAAATGTAATAATTCAGTGGTAAAGCCCCAAAGGCTGTATTGTTATTGAAGATCCTTAACCTTTATCTAAAAGAAGCATATGATGTTATGTGACTTGAGCCACTAATAACATGCTACTGTCTCTGTGTGTGTTATTATACATTTAATGTTATTTGACATTATTTCTTTTTTGTTTAGCAGTTGATTTCTTGGGAAAATGAATATGTCTGTTAGACTGTAACACACGTTTTCTGTACTTGTCTTTAGAGACAGCTTCTTTAATATCCTACAAGTCTTATTCCTATAATAGCTGGTTAAGTATTCAGAATTGTTAATATGATTTATATGTTGTTGCAATAACAGATGCAAAAAATTGTTAACTGCCACTATTCAGAAACTAAATTGTACTTTAAATTTCATCCTATCAGTGACAGATTTCATAAACATTATGCAAAATATTTTTGTGCAGAAAAACAAATGCATGGGGAAAAATTAAATTCTCCTGTCAAAATATTTGCAGAAATACATTTATGTAAAACCAGAGCATGAACATCAGGTCTTTACCAATCCACTTCTGGTCTATTTAAGGTTGCAAATCTCAGTTTTAAAAAGTCCATGGATTGCCACATTTGTTCCTTCCTTAGTAAATCTACTGCATTTATGTGTGTGTGTGTGTGTGTGTGTGTGTGTGTGTGTGTGTGTGTGTGTGTGTGTGTGTGTGTTATATATATATATATATATATATATATATATATATATATATATATATATATATATATATATATATATATATATATATATATATATATATATAGATATATCCAGTGTTGTGGAAATTTATTTGTACCCTTCTCCTGACTGTTGCCTTTCAACAATGAGATCCCTTTGCTGCTTTGTAAGTTCTCTGTGAACCATGGCTTTTGCTGTAGCAGGCAACTGACTAAATGTCAGGAAAATCCTACTAGGACAGCTGAACTTTATTTGGGGTTAATCAGAGTCTCTTTACTTGATGATAGGTGTGTACCCAAGAACAGAGTTGCCGGAAGCTGTTCAAGGCTGGGAGGGTGGAGGGAGAGGGGCACTTAGTGATCTAAAAAGGGCAATTTGTTAAAGTTATTTACTACCACAACATTAGGTTCACTTGGAGGACATTTTAAGCTTAGCTAATTTCCCTTTTTGTGTGCTTGAATTAACATTTCCTGATTGGTCTTACCTATCCCATGGCTGATAATTGTGCATTAGCTGTAGTGTGAATAACTGTGATCATACCATAGATAATTTAAGGAGACTTATGTAAGGGATGCACATTTAGGAACTCCCTGTATCCATTAGTGGCATGAGGGGCAATCCAGGAGTACATTTTCTATTACCCATCCTTAGATCCAAGTTGCATTTAAATATGGACAGGGATGAGCTTTGTTTTACTTGTATGGATAGTCTGTTCTGGAACATTGGTAGCCTCTGTGATATATATCCATCTCTCCACAACATTCAGTTTAGATACCTGGACTGAGTATTTCTGATGCCATTTGACTTGTTGATGTTCAGTAGGTCCATCTGTATTAGGTCGGAGGATGCCTTGTATGCCAGACATGCCACCTCTAAGCACTCGGTAGCATACTGAGTATAGTGATAAATCTTTGAGATGGTCCATGCAAGACATATTGTTTAGGACTTTTATCCTTGTAGTAAGGTAACTCTGTGGGTATTCCAATTGTTGTATGGGTCTGGACAGTCTTCTAGTAAGCAACGAAACAAAATGTATGAACCAATAACAAAACTACCCATTGCAGAAAATTTCAACAATAAAAGGCCACTCAAACCTTTGTCATTACAATCCACCAATATCAGTAAATATGCAAAATCTCTGCAGAAGTAAAGTCATCTAAATAATTTCACATTAAAGGGAACTGTAACTAATAAAGAGGGTGCTGCTAGGAAACAACTTTATATTTCATTGTCTCATCTACAAATAAAGTGCATGATGCCCTTGAAGAAAAATTGCCTATTTTGCATTAAAAAGTTATAAGCTAGTAATATTGCAATAGCGAATGAATGGCAAACTGATAATAGGTTCATAATTACTAGGTAACTCCTCCAAAGGAGGACATACACAGGACTGCAGCATCCACTCCTTTTAAAGTACAACACAGTACAGTATCAGTGATCCCACACAAAAACACACACATCACATAGCATTTGGTTTTGAAAATTCTGTGTTTAGTTTGAGGCATTTTTGTTTTAATAACTTGATGAATTGAATTTTGTGGACTCCAGCTATTAAGAGTCTGTATGTTTGTGTCTTTCGGCTTTTCCCGGTTAGGGGTTGCCACAGCGGAACTCTGGTCCGCTAATGATTGGTAGTGGATTTTTACATACCGTGTTACCAGCCCTGACACACAACCTTCAATGAAGGCATGCCCCATTCATGTATGCCTCCACACAGAAGATGCTCTAGCTGAGAATCAAATGGGACAACATCTTGCTATGAGGCGACAATGCTACCGCAGCACCACCACCGCAGTCTGGAGAAAAGCTGAATGATAAAAACATGTTTTGTGTGAACTGTAGTCTTTTTTCTGTTAAGCAGTTAAGCAGTTGGCAGGTACGGTTTCTTCAGATTCATAGCTTGGAATAAATTCAGCTTTGGGGCAAGCAGCAGAGTGACAGACATCAGCTGAGTTAGAAATCTAAACAGTTGAAGATGACAGAATATTTGCTTTGATGTGCACATTAGCTCCACCCTCCCCTAGTGCCATGACAAATTAACTGCCAGAACATGGCTCATTTAGAGACCACTTTTTCTACTCCAAACATTAGCAAAAAACTGGCATTGTGAAATAATAAAAACTAGGCAGATGCCAGAAGTACTGAATGATTAATGCTTACATAGTAAACTTGCTTACACTGACTTTCATATTTGCCTGCACTTGGTAATAAGATCAGCCACAGACTTATTGCATGTTTATTTGTACTAGTAGTATGAGTTCTAAACAGTATGTATGTATGTATGTATGTGTCTTTCGGCTTTTCCCAGTTAGGGGTCGCCAAAGCGGAACTCCGGTCCGCTAATGATTGGCAGTTGATTTTTATGTACCCGCTTGCCAGGCCTGACGCACAACCTTCAACAAAGGTATGCCCATTCATGCATGTCTCCACGCAGAAGACACTCTAGCTGAGAATCGAACCAGACAGCATCTTACTGTGAGGCGACAACGCTACCACAGCAGCACCACCACCGCAATGAGTTCTAAACAGTACAGTTTCAAAAATACTGCATTTACCACTGTCAAGACTTTACCACATACTTACAAGTCATACAAGAGATATGTGTTAAAAGTATGAACAATCTCTGCCATTATAAAAATGTAACACCGCATTAGAACAATTGCTGTTCTACTCCAAAACCATTAATAAATGCATTATCAGCTAGCAAATCACACCAAGTAACAAAATGCTGTACACCGAAATGCAGACAATGGAATTAACCTGAATAACTTACTTTAAGGTGACAGATGTGCTTCTTAAGAACTGCAAAAAAACAGCAGCATATCAGAAAAGACGGACCTATATCAGAAACAAAACATGAACACGAACCCAGCATATGCGATAAAACTTCTCCTTCATGTGTAAGAAAATTCTCCATACCTGGAAGTATGTTGGACTGAACACACTCTCCTTAAGAGCTGTACCATCACGCTTAGCTCCCTCAATGGAACTTGGAAGTTTAAATTTTGCCTGTGGCACAGAGTGTGTTTAAATACCCGATGCACGCATGCATGGGTCCTTAAAAAAGATGGAAGACACTGCCACCACCACCACTGAGTTCTTCAAGCAAATATGGTACAGTTTAAATGTTGCAATTAAAATTAGTCCACAAGCCCGGCGAAAGTATTACTGTAAACATGTGCTTTAAAACGTTAACTGTTGAAACTCAGAAGCTGCCAGGGAGACAAGACAAGATGGTCTTGTAAAAGTGGAGGGGCGCTGCATCCCCCTCACTCTATGGTTCCGGTGCCCATGCCCAAGAAGACTTAATGCTGCAATTAAATCAAAAGGTGCTTCAACAAAGTATTATTTTAAGGGTATGCACTCTTATGCAACCAGTGCATTGTACATTTTTAATTTTTTTATATTTTTTCCCCCTAACACATTGTTTTTCAATTGAATTCTACAGGTTATAGATCACATTAAAGGAGGGAAAAGTTTTGAAATGATTTATTGTGGTCTCATTTTTTTATATCTTAAAAACCTGGCATTTTAACAGGGTGTATATATATATATATATATATATATATATATATATATATATATATATATATATATATAAATTATACCTGTCTCTATATATAGCAATATTATCTATATATCTATGTATGGTTCTACTTTCCAATCCTGAAGCCCATATTACTGAAAGAAAAAAAATCCTTAGATGACAATAAAGAAACATCAGAGTCCTGAACGTAGGATTTTAAACATGGTAAATAAACACTTGGCCAACTTAAACTGAAACTCATGCTGAGATAAGTAAAACTCATGAAACACACACAGACTGGAAGTAGAAAGGCAACAAAACAGCACAAGTTCCACAAAATGATTTATTGTAAGTGCTTTTGTTTAGTGAGCCATCAGACTTCTTCAAAGATTCCAAACACGAGTTGTTTATCCCCTCCCTCTACATTCAAGCAAGCAGCCAATAAAAAAATTACTAATGACATGTTAAAATTTAACCTCTTCATTACTGCTTTGTGACCATAAAACAATATGTGATTCCGGAAAACCATTAAAATTATCTTATTTAAAAATGAGGTAAAATAAAATATATTGCAATAATATATATATATATATATATATATATATATATATATATATATATATATATATATATATATATATGTGTGTGTGTGTGTGTGTGTGTAAAATATCATCTTTCAAACACTTTTAACTTCAAAAGCCTAGAAATAGATATCATTTCATTTAAGCCAGGAAGTAAACTTGCATTTAAAAATATTTGCCACCATGTTTCTTTCTGTTCCAAAACTATTTTCCATGTTCCTCCTCGAGGGTCTCTCCGGACTTGATATACTACTGTAAATTTAAAAACATGCTCAGGGTATTTTTTAGATGCTTATATAATGCATTAGTGTCCTTGTTATGGAAGAATCTCATTGAAATGCTCATATATTCTTTGAGATAATTTCCGCTGAGTCTTTCCAACATAAAATGCAGGACACTGCAAGCAGAAAGCAACATACACCACTGCCTGTGAATG